>NW_003852433.1:2705789-2735810 GCF_000181295.1 Otolemur garnettii | reverse complement strand
AAAAAAAAAAAAAAAGAGTAGGGGGTATTATTTTAGAGCAGTGATCCCTAACGTTTTTGGCACCAGGAACCAGTTTCATGGAAGATAATTATTTCATGGATGGGTGGTGGGGGGTTGGAGGAGACCTGACAGGAGGTAGAGCTCAGGGGCTATTTGAGGGATGGGGAGAGGCTATAAATAGAGATAAAGCTTTGCTCATTCAGTACTCATCTCCTGTGTGGCCCAGTTCCTAATAGGCCACAAACTGGAACCCTTTTGGCACCAGGAACTGGCTATATGTAAAACATTTTTTCTTCCATGAGACAAGAGGTAGAGCTCAGGAGGTGATGCTTTGGGGCCAGATTCCTAGCAGCCAGCGGACCAGTACTGGTTCTTGGCCTGGGGGTTGGGATCCGTGGCTTTCGAGTATCTCTGTCCTACTAGCAGCTAACTTGTAGTGCCTAAAACTGGCTTCTTAAGGATTGGAGTGGCATTAGATTTAAGAGCCTAGTAACTCCGAATAGGCAAGTGAAGTGGGTACAAGATAATTTTGGGGTGGGACTGCTCACAGTAAATTGGATCTCCCCTTAGAAGTGGAAAAGCTGGGGTGGATTTGAGGCATTGAGGCAGAATCCCCTTCCCAGATTTGCTGGAGCAGGGCTCCAGAGAGTGGCTTGTGGAGGCCCAGTTTGGATGGGGAATAGCTAGCTAATGGTTAGATTCCACTGTCCTCCCACACCTCTGTTCAGCCCCCAGCTCTCATTCTGCAGCTAGGTTGGGAGCACACTCTTCTGCCTTGTCAATAGGGACTGATCTCCTTTCACAAGGCCACCATCATGTGTAGGCCTTTGCTGTGAGGCTATGACTGTGCCCTACCTTTGTTTTTCTCATGACTGCTTTTATGACCTGAGGGCAGTACCTTCTTCTGTGTGGAAGATAATGTGTCTTCCAATCTAATGCTCGTCTGTTTAATGGTAGCACCTGAAGTGCAGGATGTGAATACCCAGAAATTTGGCAGGTAATGTCTCTAGTCCTTCCCAGTTTAAAAGTTCATGATAAGATTTGGCCTTTCATCTCTTCAATAAATGTATTGGTGGAGAGACCTTCTGAAGATGTGATCTCTCAAAACTTCATACTTAGCACTTTGACTGCTGCAGGTTTTGCTTTGACTTAATTTAGCAACTTTTCGTTCTGTTTTTAATGAATTGCCGTGGTTTTCTTTGAGTGAGCTAATAAACGTTAAGTGGTTGAGTTTCTTTCCTTCATATTACTTGCTTTAAAAAAAAAAAACCATTACATTAGTAATTTTTCTTTTTTACTTTGTTTCCCTGGGTAGAGTGCTGTGGCGTCATAGCTCACAAACTCTTGGGCTCAAGTGATTCTTTTGTCCCAGCCTCCCAAGTAGCTGAGACTACAGGTGCCTGCCACAACCTCCTGCTATTTTTAGAGACGGGGTCTTGCTCTGGCTAAGGCTGGTCTTGAACCCGTGAGCTCAGGCAGTCCACCTGCCTCAGCCTCCCAGGGTGCTCTACAGACGTGAGCCACCTTGACAGGCCTACATAAGTAATTTAGAGAGAGTAATTAGCCAAGTCCTCTCAAAATCAGGATGAATGTAAAACCCAAGAATTTGAAAGTGAAGCTTGAATCTTCTAACTCTACCTGGTGAGGGTTTTTTGTCCCTGCAGGTGGGTATAGTACAACACAGCCTTAGACATTTAATTTGTAGTGACTATTGATTACTTCTAAAGTTTAGCTCTCTCTGTTGGGTTGTCAGATGGCTTGTATACTACTCTTGTTGTAGACTTTATGTTTTTTGGTCATGCTTATGAACTGTACTTTACCCTGCATAGAAGGGATGTGATACAACCCATGTGGTAACTGTTTACTTAGATGGATGTTTTGACAGGTTTCCATAATTGAAGGGTGACAACATCACAGTAACTGTAGGAATAGGCATTTGTTGTATAAATTCTTTCCCTCATTGTGATCCAAGGTCACAAAGTAGTTTGCTGCAGAAATATTCAAATATATAGGTTATTAAGATTTTTTGTTAAAGACTTGTGGGATGTCTATGACTTTTGCTGTGGGCAGTGATTTCTGTAATTTCCTAGAAAGATACAAGCCTAATGAAACAAGCTGAATGGTCTGGGATTTCTGCATAAATGCCCCTACCCACTTTTTGGGGGCCCTTTAGAATGTATCCACCATACAAAACAGATTTCTTGCTTTAAGAGAAAGTGGTAGTGTAGTAAAGTACTATTAAGATGTTACATTCTTTAAGAAGGCAGAGTCCTTCTGTTTTGACCTCGCAGCAATCACTGAGCACACCGTGCTCTAGCAGGGCACACTTACTTAGTCCTGCCCCCCTCTTTACTCTCTCCCCCTTGTTTTAAATCTAACCCAGGTGTTACTCCTGAAAAGCCATCCTCTGTAAATTGGGTGTCTCCTGGGAGCCAGCACTGTACTATACTTCTCATCATTTCCGTGTTTCCAGGGCCTAGCAACCTGGTGTGAGCTTTTTAGTAAAGGTTTGGAAGATCACCAATTTACAGAATTTTTTTCTGTATTAAAAAAAAAGAAGAAAAGGCAATTTAGAGGAGTTGTTTTTATTCAAGGAGTACAATGAACAAAGTGCTACTTTAAGTCTTTCTTTACTTATCCTAGATGATGAAATATATGTGATGTACTTTCAATTCTAACAATTCTTAGTGTTTCTAAATGAGGAAATAAATAGCTTTCTGGTCAGATTAAAATTGTTTTTTAGTTAGATCTAATTGCAGCAAGAGTCAAGATATTAGTAGAAAACATCAGACTGTACATTTTAAAGTTTTTTTTTTTAACTTCTAACGTTATTGATAACATACACAAAAGTTGGAGATTCTTTAAATGTCCTGATGAAATGCACATGGATATCTTCAACTCATTTTCAAAATATACACAAATGAGTCAGTTGACATCTGCTTCTTTTTTTTTTAAGGTATAAATTTGAATCTGGCCCTTTTTAATCACCTCCAGCACTTTGTCTAAGTAGCTTTCCATGATTTGTATACAAAAGTCACTTCCCAGGAGAGGAAGACTCTTTAAAGTGTAAGCTGAAGTGTACACATGATTAACATCAGAGAGACCTTCGTTTTTGGAAGTAATTTGAAAGAAAATGAGCATGCTTTAAAAAAAAAAAAAGAAATTGGAACCACATTTTTAGGTATTTATGTGTAACAAGAAAGGATTGTATCAACTTTCCTCTATAGTACATACTATGTGATTTCATTTTTATAATATCTAAGGTGCTTTTTTTGGTAGAAAAATGTTTAATTCAAAATTTGAAGGCTTACACGTCTAAAAATGATACAGGTTAGCATCTAAGCCAGCGGTTCTCAACCTGTGGGTTGCAACCCCTTTGTCACAATGAAAATGCATCCTGCATATCAGATTTATTTACATTACAATTCATAACAGTAGCAAAATTACAGTTATGAAGTAGCAACAAAAATAATTTTATGGTTGGGGGTGACCACAACATGAGGAACTGTACTAAAGGATCGAGGCCTTAGGAAGGTTGAGAACCACTGATTTGAGTGTTTTTGAATGGCAGTAATAAGCAAATATTAATGATATAAAGGTGTTAAATTGTTTCAGAGATGTAGTTTAAAAATATAAATCTATTTCATATTAAAATGCATCCAGTTTATAAAGAGGGAATAGAATTTTGTTTTAACACTTTCGAGTGTAATGTTTTAATTTGTGGTGAAAGAAAGATTTTCCCCCAATGAGGCATTTCAAAAACCAAGAGGGTTTTTTGTGACCATGGTAGTGTTTTACTGAAGATGATACTCCTGAAAGGAAGAGGCACAAGCTGGAAACCTGTGTACTATGTTGTTTCTGGGTCACAGAAAGGATGTGCAGGATGTGCTCTAATTGGTGGAGCCCTTTGCCAGAACTTGTCTGCAGAGCCTGGAGAAGGCCCTGTTCTGTGGGCTACCCAGTAAGCTTGTACTTTTAAGATAAAGCTCAGATTTCATTCATACCTCTCTTCCTTCTTTTTGTCCTTTTGAATCCCTTCCACCTAAGTTATTACTCTCATGCTCCTCATCCTTACCTGCCCATGAGTACAATTCCCATTGTCTTCATTTTTTATTCTGGTCCTTCTCCCCATTTGCATATGTCCCCCTTGAGGGTAATGGAGCAGGGTTGTGGTTGGGCTGTTCCATAATTGGGCTCAGTGCTGCAGTCCCCTCTGCAGCCCTTGTGGTAGGCAGACTACATTCATTCCCTGGGCTGTGGTCCTTGGGTTCTGCCACTGTTGGGACTCTGGACTGCTCTACATCATTTCTTCCCTTAGAAAAACTTTTCAGCAGTTTTTTCAGCACCAGTATGTGGCAAAACTGTGGCTTTGCTCCCTACTCACAGTTCTGTCCTGGGAGGACACAGGCACTCCCAGGTGAGAGGACAAGGCTGCTGGTAAAAACAAGTTCAGCCTCCCTTTCAAGACCTGGAATCACCTCTGCTGAGTCCAGCTCCCTCAGTCTTCCCTCAGTTTGGTTGGTTTCCTTTGGAGAATACTCCCACCCACAGCCTTTAGGTAGTGTGTCAGTCCTGGGCTAAGTCTACTCACCAGTCCAGTTCTCTTACCATTCCTTTGGAAATTAGGAGATTATTTTTAGAGCCCCTGAGGGAATCTAACAAATTTAGAGCTTGCTAGTGGCTAATTTCAGAGCTTGCCTATCAAAGCTTTTAGTTAGGATTCAGGTCAAAACTCCTGCCCCTTTCCATTCATTCCTGTTCTGCACATAGGCAATTTATTAGAAATACAAATATGTAGCCCCTTCCCTGTTTATATTCTCTGGAGTAGGCTCTGTCTAACTGCACCTTTGTCTAATGTGCTCACCTTTGAGAAGCTGTGCTCTAGAACACTATGAACATGAAGATTGTAGGTGAAGTTTGTAGCCTGAACTCCCTTCTAGGATTTTGGCAGAAAAGAACCCCCTTTGGAGGGTGTGGTCCAGCAACATTCACTTCCACCTTTATTTTCACTTCCACTCGTAAAGAATTTGTAGCCCAGGGATGTGCGATAACTTTCCCCACCCATGTAATTAGTGGAAGCGGAGCCAGGACTCCACTGTAGTCTGGATGACTATTTTTGTCTTTCTAGACAAAAACTGATTTTTTGATTCTATGTAATGTTCCTTTCATTGTAATATGTTGATTAAGACTATTCTTAATTTATTCAAAGGAAACAATCAACTGTCCCTTCTTCCACCTGTCTTCCCTAGTCCCCTAAAATACCAGTTTTCGTGCTGAACTCTGACCTATTTTGAAGTTGTAGAATAAGGATTGGAAACCCAAAGGTGTGTTTTGATGTGGGTATTACTGAGAACATTACTCAGGTATTTTCTCACTTGTTTATTTAATAAACATTTTTTTCTATGTTGGTATGGTAAATATTTTTCTAATTAAAGGAACAACTGTGTGTGTTTAAGGAGAGTGCAAAATTCTTAATCAGTAAATGCTAAAATATTTCTAAGAGACTTGGAGTTAGTTTGTTCCAACTGTTAGTTTACTGGTGCCACCTGTAGGTGCTGAGTACCCCTCCATCAGAGGGCTATTTTCTCAGAACTGATACAGACTAGTGCTGGGCTCCAGGCTACAAAGTTCAGAGGCTAATCAGAGCTGAGAGATTTGGAGTTTTGAACTTTGCTAAATGAAACAGCCGTTTTAATTGCATGTCAGAAGACTATAATGGGATTTTGAGTTCATCTAAATGGTGACTCTGAGCTGTCATAGAAATTCCAGGATAATCAAAATTTTTAAGGGTGGTGATGTCAAAAAAGATGAATTAATTTTTAAAGTTTATGTTTTTTACTTCTTGTTTCCACCACTGACCATTTTACTCTTTGGATATCATCCATTTGGTGGGTATGTTTTGGTAAGCAGAATAATGTCTCATTTTAGTTGAAGCCAGGACTACGTGAAGCCAGTACCTGATTTTCTGAAATTGCATTTGCCTTTGAAAATGAACATACACGATTCGCTTATACATATCTTTAGCTCTTTTCACTTTGAACATGCCATTCACACTTTTTTGCTTTAAACCACAGTGTGTATTGTTTAATTAAAGGTATTTGTGCTCTTTTAAAAAATACTTTTTCCTAAATGTTAGCCTTGGCAAGCTGATGAAACTTGGTCTAATTTATTTAGGGTGGACTTTTAGAGACATGTAAGTTTTGGCCACACCATAAGCAGTCCTTGTTACTTGTCCTCCTGGAAGGATTTGGTGTATCGTTTCTTTTGATCATAACATTCTGTGAGACTACGCCCGGTCACTACATATTTGAGTAGTTTTGTTGTAACATATGCTTTACTGTACTGGCTTTAGAAAAAACTGTATTTCAAAGACATCTTACATAAAATGCACTCTAATCTTACAATATTAAAGTTTTTTCTCTTCAAAATAAAAAAGATGAAATTTGACTAGAAAAAGTTAAGTATTACTTTAAACCATGTGAAATTGTGAATATTTGTCAGTTTTTGAGCCGCAGAAATGACATGTTCTTATGGGTCAGCCTAACATCCTCCAGGCTAACCTTTGGTAAATGATTCCCTAGATGGGCAGTACTGACCATTGCTCCATTTGTTCTCTTTTGCAGCTTTCAAGAAACTTCTGTATTTTGGATTTTACATTTGTTCCAACTGTTGCTTCTTATTTCCTAAGAAGGGCTTTCTGCTTCTTGGAGCTATGCACTGTCTACCCAGTTCTTTAGATCTGAAAAGAGCTTTTGTTTATTAGAAGTCTGTGGCTGAGATCCAGCAAGTTCTGGGAGGGCCTGTGGTTGCCAAATGCTGCTTTGGTTGTTCTTGGGCTGTATGACACCTGATCTCAGTAGAGTACCTCTTCCTTTTGCTGTTAAAACCTAGATACTCATTTTTACCTTAGAAGTTTCTAACTTATCACTAGTGTATGTCAGAGAGTTCCAAAAGCTCTTAATGAAAGCGTGTGCATGATAAAGATACGAGAATTCTGAACCAGCTCTTAGTGGGTGATGAATACATGTAATAGTACTGTCCTTGAACTAGAAGCAGGGGAAAACCCTCAAATACCTTGAGGAGCAGTGATTTTGCTTATGCTTAAGAAATTTCCAAATGTTCATTTCACCTTTGCTGTGCTGTGAAGTCACGATGCTTTTAGTAGTAAGTTAGAGATTTTCTCCCCCATCCTCTAAAAGGTACTTTCAGATCACTTCCCCTAGTAGATGCAGAGAATGTCCAGTATATTTGAAGGCATAGTTAGATGGCAGTGCCCTCTTGTGGGAAGATAACATAATTGTTTATTCCCTGCTTGTTTCTGTATGTGCAAAGATTCTGCAAAAAAAAAAATACTTTTAAACTAAAACCACTGTTAGTGTTTCTTCCTAATTTCTCTCATGTTTTAAAAGTAAAAAGGTAAGGAAGGTGGAGGTGGTGAGATATAATGTAGGATTTGCTCCTTGGATGGGGAAAAATTCTCTGATGAGGGTCAGGAATTTTCTTTTCTTCTTTTTTTTTGAGACAGAGTCTCACTTTGTCTATCTTGGTAGAGTGTCGTGACGTCATAGCTCACAGCAACCTCAAACTCTTGGTCTCAAGTGATTCTCTTGCCTCAGTGTCCCAAGTGGGCTGAGGCACCTGCCCCAATGCCCAGCTATTTTTAGAGATGGGGTCTTGCTTTTGGTTAGGCTGGTCTTGAACTGGTGAGCTCAGGCAGTCCACCTGCCTCGGCCTCCCAGAGTGTTAGGATTACAGGTGTGAATCACCACTGTGCCAGGCACAGGAAATAGCTACTGACAGATATTTTTAAAGAAATTATTATAAACATGTCTAAGTTTTTAAAGTTCATTGCATATAAAAGCTCCTTTTCAGCAGTGCAAACTTTTTTGGGAAAGTTCTCTAGGCTGAGAGGGAGCCAGGATCTCTTCAGGTACTTGAATATAATCAAATGATAAAGTGTAACTCACATTTTTATAGTAAGTATTCTGGTTGGCTTTGATGTCAGATGGGGTGGCATGAGTCCTAGCTCTTCTGCTCAGTAATAGTGGACTTGAGCAAAGAATTTCACTAATCCAACCCCCATAGCGATAACAGTACACTACCTTTATTCCAAGGTTGTGAGGAGTGAAGGATAGGTGGGAGACTGCATGCCTGGCCTACAAGTAAGTGCTCCAAAAATAGTAGCAGAATGATGCTATTTGGATTTTGCTCTTGCTATTAAGAAATGCTTAATTTTAAAGTATTTTTTTCTTATTTAAGGTTTATTATATTGATGCTAATGGGTTAAATGGGATCCTGGGATTTAGAAGCTGAAGGCCAAATCAAGAGCCAACATTTTTTTAGAAAAGGCTGACTCTGACTTTTCAGTAGGATGCACCCCCATTTTAGTTTAAGCTGTTTGATGTAATTATCATTTATGGAAACAGATACATTTTGTAAATACAACTCTCCTAAACATACAACTTAATGTTTCAGGTATGTGCAATATGATTTTAAAATATGTCTAACAAATAAACACTTAATGAAATCAACTTGTTAATATGTTAAAATTTATTTCATTAGTGTCTAGAGTTTGAAATATCTTTGTCTGTAGTGTTGCATATCTTCTAATATAATTTAATATACTAATTTTAAATTTATTTTATAAATATGTATTAATTTTTAATAATGTATTTTTCCGCATGAGACACTCAAGCCAAGTACCTCCCTTGAGAGGGTGGGGAGTAGTCCTGGGGCAATTGCTTAGGGTAGCGCTCTGGCTCTGGGCTATCTAGAATATTTGCTTCTCAATGCCCAAGAGCTTGCTTCTTTGGCTTCACCTGCCCATCTGATCCTGGAGCACAACTACTTGTTTTCTTTGCCATTTTGCAGGATAAGAAGTGTGTTACAGCAGGCATTTATTCAGACCTGAAATTCTGGTTTCTTTACTTTTTTATTTTTCTTCTGGTTTCTTCACTTTGTCTGTTAATTTATATCTTTCTAAAGGCTTTGGGGGTCTGCCTTCATAAATGTGACCTGGTGGTCTCTCATTGTGTAAAGGGTAAACAAGAATGGAGGAAGCAGTTAGCCCAGCGGTGCTCCAGGCTGCAACCACCTCTAGTGGATCAGAGTGGCCACACTTAGCAGAGCTCTGTCACAGAGCTCTGTTGACAGCCCCTGCCTGCTCTTGCCCCCCTCAACCTGCCCAAAAGCCAAGATCATCCTCACCACCCCAGGACTCTGAAGGGTTTCTTTGAGATTAGAGAGATTATAGAGTATTGTGTTCAGGGCTGTAGATTTGACTGCATTCCTCAGTTCTCAATGCAGTTGTTTAAAACTTCAGCTTTTAGGATTCATTGGTGGAAAGCCAGTAAGGATTAAGAGGGCTAAATTATAGAATATTTTTTAATGCAGTTTTGTTCCTTTGAGGTACATTCAGTAACAGAAACTAGGCCAACAAGTTATTGACAATTAGTGGTCCTTTGGGAATCTGCTTTAATGAATAGATAAGAATGATTTGTAATTAGCATAATAATTATATGCAAATGAATGCTTCAGAATTGCTCTAAAACACTTCTGAACTGTTTAAACAGCCCTCCTGAGATCTTGTTACTCTATTAATTTGTGTAGCAAATCTTTTTTTCATAGATCATGCAAAGATAAACTTCAGCCCAGCCCCTGTCCAAGTGATTATGAATTCCAAGGTGGTAGGACCTGAATTAATGAGATTTACTTATACTATATTAATGGTACTCTGTGGGAACCTGAAAGGTTGAGGAGTCACTGGGGAGATGTAATTAAAAATATAAAAGAAAGCTGCTTGTTTGAAAATAACTGTTGAAATCAGTTTCTTAAACAAGTTAGTAAATGTTATTTCTCTTTATACCCATGTTATTTGCTAGTGCAAAATTTAATGCAAACTTTTTCTTTTTTAATGTGCTCACCCTTTGGAGTCTGTCTTTAATTTTGTTAGCTCTGGTTAGTTGTTGTGTGTTTGGCATTAGAGTGAATGGTGTTAAGATCCAGGAACTGTTTTTATTTTTTATTTATTTATTTTTTTTAGGTGCCAGGATACTGGAAAATTCAGGGCAGTGCCAATAAATGATCTTTGTTATTTATCTTCATACGTAGTTCAGCTTTCAGTCCATCCTGGGCTTCGCTTTTAGGATGTGATTAGAGGAATAAGCTTTGCTAAGTTGAACTGCAATACCTAGGTATTTAGTGATCGTCTTTGAGCTGTTTGAATAGATGCCTAAGTAATCATTTTACACTAAAGGAAAGCATTTTATAACAGGCTGCAGGATCCTAATCTCTCCTTAAGTTTTTATGTTTACATTGTAAAATGCCTCCTCTTGCCAAGAATAGAGGGTAGGGGTTAAGATTTTATATAAGCAGGTGTCAGGGAGTTGCTGATGGTTGTGGTTTGGGCATTCTTTTCTTTGGTTTACACTTAGCGTCACCTGTGGTAACCCATGCATGGTTTTTTAAGCTTTTCCTGGTGTCTGGAGCTTATCTCAGTTTTCCCTAAGCTGTCAGATTCCTATCAGCTTCCCCCCCACATCCCCACCTACTCACTTCCCCATTCATAATTATGACTTAAGTCTGGGCTCAAGGATATTTAAGCTGGCTCAGCACAGATTTTGTACTTGCATTTTGGGGGACAGCTACTGTGCTCAAAGATTCATAAAACTAATATTCTTTGTCTTTGAAGTGAATCTGGTTTCTATTGAGAATTTCTATTGATAGCTATAGTCAGTAACAGATGTGCACCCGAGAGGTAGCACAACTTTTGTATTCCAGTGACAGAAAACAGTTATTTATAAGAATTTAATGAATGTATTCCTGTGGCTCCAGCATGGAGCCACAGTAATCCATTTATTTACCATATTATATTTTATTTTGTTCTCCAAAGGGTGTCTTGAATTTCCACTTGCTTTTTTTTTACTTAAATAAGAATTTTCAATTAAATAGAGTTGTAGTAACACTAATCCAAATATACCTTATGCTGATACTATTGTATTTTTCTGTTGTTCAGGCATTATTATTGGTGGAGCAAGTGGTGTCTAGGGACATTATACCTAACTTGATAATGATGGTTTTACTAAGCCCTTATCCTGGCCAGGCCTCTGGGCATTATACAGATAATTAAAATTGAATCATAAAAACATTTTGCGCACAATGCACCTTAGCAATAAGGTTTTTCTACTTTTAAGCGTGATTTAAAACTCATTTTTAAAATGCATTTCCTTGGCCTAGTGAATTTGCTTGCTTTTTTTTTTTTCCCAAGGATTACTGAAAGTGCATAGCAAATTCAGCCTTCAGAATACCCAGGAGCTGAAGACTCAAGTAGGCTACAGCTGTCTTCACCCACAGTATTCTAAAAGAACTAATGAGATGAGAAGTCTGCAGCTGGTGGCAAGCACAATAAACCATGAGCCAAGGGCTTCTCTTCATCAGAGCCTCCCCTTTCCCCATGGGATCCCAAAGGAGACAGAATACTAACAAAGCCAGCAGGCTGTCTCATTCCACACTATTGCTCATTTGCAGCTATAATTGGTAGCTGAGGTTGCATTCTGTATGCTGAAACTGTCATATATGAAGGAATATATTTGTTCATTGTGATACGGATGTAAATCGGCCAGTTTTCAAATACAGAAAGACCAAACTAGATGCCCAACAATGAAATTGTAGCAAAGAAGATACTGTTCAAAAAAATTAAATGTTTCTTGTAAAAATACAAAACTAAGATTATTAAAACTATGCCTTTTTTCTACTTTTTAATATCTTGCCACTTAATTCACCCTATTAAACATTTACGTATTCAAACTAACATAAAACATAGAATTTCTAGATTTTGACAAGATGCATTATTCTTATCTGTCAAGGTTAAGGTGCTATTGTTAATAATGGGGTTTTGTTACATTTTTCAGTGTATCTTTAATGTTTGCTGCTTTGTATTCAAGAGGAAAAAGCAGAGAGATGAAACTTAGTTTCATATGTATATGTGTGTATTTTATATACATACACTTGTGCCTCATAGGAATTTCCACTTTGCTGTCTTTGGCATTGCAGCTTCTTAGTGTTTTTGAAATATGCTTTTATTATCTGGCATTTGTTGACAACCTTTGTCATTGTCGTATATGGTATACCAGAATGCGCCCAGGACAGGCTGAGCTGGGGTCAAAGTGCTAGGATAGGTGAGCCATACCTCCTCCTAGTCAGACAGTGGTTTCCTCATCTTTAAAAGGAGGGGGCTTAGGTGGTATTCAAAGTTCAGATCACTTCTATGATTCTGTGAATCTATAGTTGAGAAAAGTGTCTCAGAAATAGCTAACACTGGTAATGAAGGCTTAGAAATGCACTTTGGGCAACAGTATGTTAGGTCTAGAGCAGAAATGTTTTAAAGTATTCAGTTAATTAATCTTTGTCAAATAGGTATTGAAAAATCTCTAAAGCTGTCAGCCTGGTAAGAAGATGGGCTTAGGAAGGAGGAGGAATGTTGTCAGGGAAGTCCATCCAATTCATCCACTGACATTGTCACTTTCACTGGTGCCATAATCATGTTTTGGCTTATTAATTTACTTACATGAGAATAATTTATGCTGGCCACAATTTAGACCAAGCTCTGTAATTTTAAGTTAGTTGTTTCTTGGTTATATACTACCCTTATTATATAATGTCACTGGTTCTATTTATTCCTAATTTTAACCTAGTGATAATTGTGTATACTTTTCCTTGTGAATTTTTTTTCTTTTGGAGCAGGCAAGAACTACCTCAGAGGTAGTTCTTCAGTCTGTGTCATCTAAAATTCTGCTCCCTTTTTTCTCTTCCATTATTTTAATATATCTAAAATCAAGAATTGTCTTCCAGTTATGGCTAAGCATTTTCATTTTTAATGGCACACAAAATAATGGAGCATCATATAACTGATGACCTCTTAGATTCAGGAAATGTAGTATGTACTGTTTAACTCATCCTTGCTACCTAATATGTCAGGTTTTATTTTTAAAAAATAATAAAATACAAAAACAAGTAAAACAAAGATACTTGAGTGTCATACTTTTACAGATCTCACACCCCAGTTGATAGTAAAAAGGACAAACTGTCCCCAGAGCAGTTAGATATCCACGGAGAACTGCTCAATGAGTTATTTGTGTTGCTGTTAAGTAATCTTCTATTTGCAAACAACAACTAACACCTAGACATCAGTTATCAGTGACCTGTGACTTGCTTCAGCACAGAGAGATTGTTTACTAAGTAAAACCCTTTGGGTTATTTTTATTCCTGAAATGTAGTAAATTGGCACTGTCTAGGCTTCTGGGCTTTATACCTATACATAGAATTTCAATTAATTAAAGTGAGGCAGATCACTTGATGCCAGGATGAGAGCAGCTGGGGAAACAGAACCCATCTGAAAAAAAGTTTTTCTCTTAAAAAAAAAAAAAAGTTTTTTTTTTTTTTTTTTAGAAGTTTAAATTAGCTGGGCATGGTGGCTTGTATCTGTAGACCAGCTATTTAGGAGGTTGAGGCAGGATTCCTTGAGTCCAGGAATTTGAGTTTACTGTGACCTATGATCATGCCACTGTACTGCAGCCTGGATGACAGAGCCAGAGCACTTTAAAAAAAAAGTGTGTACATATACAACACACACACACACACATATATACATACACACAATGCACCTTAACAGTAAGATTTTTCTATTTTTTTAATAATTATTTTTTATTAAATCATAACTTTGTACATTGATGCATTTAAGGATTTTTCTATTTTTAAACATCATTTTAAAAATTGATTTCCTTATCTGGTTTTGTTTAGTTTTGATTCTGACTGTAATTCACTTCATTCTCTGCTGGCAGTTAACATGTACTTCCTGGGGTCTAATTACCTTTTATTTGTTTGCCTCTTTTTTTTTTTCCTCTCAACTAGACTGCCTTTTTTAGGAGCCAGCACCATATCCTCTTCCCATTCCTGCTATTAACCTCTTAACATTCTTTGTGCTACTTTGTATATGGTAGCTGTTCAGTAAATAGACTTAGATTGAGAGAAGTGATGCTCAAGTGATTATTTGATAGGATGTTAACGATTTTCAATTTCTGAGAAAAGGGAGCTTGTCCTGGATTTTATTTTATTTTTATTTATTTCATTAATTTATTTTGAGACAGAGTCTTATCACTCTGTTGCCCAGGCTGGAGTGTGGTGGTGTCATAGCTTGCAGCAACCTCACAATCGGGGCTCAAACAGTCCTGTTGCTTCAGCCTGGAAAGTAACTGGGCATGCACCACCATGCCCTGCTAGTTTTTTTATTTTTAGTAGAGATGGGAGGGGTGTCTCCTCCTTGTTTAGGCTGTTCTTGAACTCCTGAGCTCAAGCAATCCACCAACCTCAGCCTCCCAGAGTGCTAGATGACAGGCATGAACCACTGCACCTGGCCTGTCTTTGGGTTTTAATTCCAAGCCTTTGACCTAGAAGAAAATGTTATATGGGGTTACAGTTCTATTTATGTTAGGATAGTAGCTTGATTTCTTGTGAATCCAGGTCTTGAGACCACCTGTGCAGTTCATTGTTTTGTCAGTCAGAAGTGGAGTTGTTAATTTGGGGGATGCAGTTTGAAATTGGAGCTTAAGAATTTATACTAGATGACAGTAATTGAACTTCCTGAGATGTGCCCAGACATAGGAAGTAACTCCAGTTGTCTGGTTCCTTGTAAATAGCTCATTCCAGTTCATTGTTCCTGGGTAAGCTGGCTGACCTGATGCCTATGACTATGCCACATTTTCATATTTTAAAGCATTAAGACCTGGTGTGGCCAGCTAAGTTTACTTGTGTTTACTTGTTTAATTATTTCGGTTCGTCATTGGGTGTTTTTGTAGCTTCTTAGATAACCTCTAGACAAGTTTCATGCTCAGGATCTTATTTACCCCGTTACTAAAGTTGTGTTTTCTTCCTGAACCTCACATTTTTCTTTCCTCACATAATTTACTTATAACTTTCTCTTTAGGAAATGTTAACATGCCGTATGGATTTACTGAGTCTTGAGTCTTGAGTGGCTGCTTCTCAGAATGTTTTCTTTGATATGTGAAAAGCTTGTGTTATACTTGAGATTATGTTTGGTTCTTGAGTTGTGTTTATATTGCCCTTATCTCCAAAGCAGTGATTTTTAGCCAGAGTTTTCAGATCTGACTTGTCTGGGCATTTTCCCCAAAGTATGCGGTCCCTTCACAAATGCTGTGTAGGACCTGTGGTTCAGAAAGCCTGCTTAAGAAGAAACGGGGTCTTTTTGTCTTCTTTCAGTTATATTTATTTATTTATTTATAGACAGTGTCTCACTATGTTGCCTTTGGTAGAGTGCTGTGGCGTCACAGCTCACAGCAACCTCAAACTCTTGGGCTTAAGCAATTCTTTTGCCTCAGCCTCCCAAGTAGCTGGGACTACAGGTGCCTGCCACAACGGCTGGCTATTTTTTGTTGTTGTTATAGTTGTCATTGTTGTTTGGCAGGCCCAGACTGGGTTCGATCCCAGCAGTTCTGGTGTATGTGGCTGGCACCCTAGCAGCTGAGCTACGAGTGCTGAGCCCTTTCAGTTATTTTAAACTGACCAACTGACTTCTGTCCCCTGTTACTATTGCATTTTTTTTTAATCTGATGTTTAGGTCTTCAAAAGTAATTTTTATTTCTATCCATAGGTTGTGTGTGCGTATGTGTGTAAATGACAAGAGAAACTTCTGTGAAGTAGATAGCTGAAAAGATTCATTTTTTTTATTGCCTCTATTCTGTCAGGAAGAGGATGTTAAGGGAAACAGAATTTTTACGTGCTAGAACCTTGAATAAAGCCCAGATTTTAGGGCTGTTCCCTGTGGTATGATCTCCTTTGACAGTGAGGGATTGACACAAATGCACCCTCACTTCAAAGAAGAAGCCAAGTCGTGTACACTCCAAGGATCTCTGAACGAGAGTTTGGACAGGCTAGTCAAGAAATCAAGGTGTCCACCACGCAAGAGATGGGAGGATGCTGATTAGTGCTCCCAGTCCCAGTAGTTGCTCCCCCAGCAACTATATTAAAATGCTGTCCCTATTACCAGAATGCTAAAACTTGAAAAATGTTGGAAGATTTGTCCAGTAACCAGTTAGAGTAGATTTCCAGTCAATACTTTGATTACTTACTATGTAGTTGTTTTGCCTAAGGTAAAAGTTTTAAGCAAAGGAAACCAAGCTGAAAACTTAATGTCATGTAGAAGCATTTTTCTTTTATGCAAAAGCACAGTAAGTCTAATTGGTTTCTGTTGTATGATTTAGTAGTTGGAAGAGCTGTTCTGGCAAGGTTAAAGCATATTGTCTGGGTTTTTCCTCTGCCTCTGACTTTGTTTTGCTTTGCAGGACTACAAAGCTGATGAAGACCCAGCATTATTCCAGTCAGTCAAGACCAAGAGAGGCCCTTTGGGACCCAACTGGAAGGTACTAGATGCTGACCTTTCTGACAGGCAGAGGGTTGGCAACAGACCACTTGACAGGTCCTGAGTCTTGAAGAGCTGGTGATGTTTAAGTGAAAAATAGAAATGGCACAAAAATAGTTTTATTTGCGATAAGGACTTACAGCCAGTTGCAGTTGGCTGGACAGTCTGTGCTGCTTTAACAAACAGAACAGGGCTAGACTGTCACTTTTTCAGCATAATGTTATTCTGATAACTCTTAAAAGAGACAAGTGATTTAGTCTTTGGGCATTGTAATGTCCTCTTTTGAGACCTGAAGTAGTATAAGTATCTATGTTAAATGAAGGTTTATAGTTTAAGTTTAGTCTTAATAAAAACTGAACAAGTTCTCTTTACCCGAGTTCATGTTCTTGGTCTTTTCAATAGTTACAGTTTTAGAAAGCAGGAGACAAGAGGGCAATTTTTGTGGCAAGTAGTCGTTTTCAAATAAAATGTACACTTATATTTTATTTATGGAAATAAAAAAAGTAATGTGGAGGCGGTGCCAGTGGCTCAGTGAGTAGGGCGCCGGCCCCATGTACCAAGGGTGGCGGGTTCAAACCCAGGCCTGGCCAAACTGCAACAAAAAAATAGCTGGGCATTGTGGCAGGCGCCTGTAGTCCCAGCTACTCAGGAGGCTGAGGCAACAGAATTGCCTAAGCCCAGGAGCTGGAGGTTGCTGTGAGCTGTGATGCCATGGCACTCTACTGAGGGCAATAAAGTGAGACTCTGTCTCTAAATAAAAAAGAAAAGAAAAGTAATGTGAAGGTAATGTATGTGTATGTGAAACGCACATACACACATTTCTGTGTATGAGCTACAGTGTGTTTTAAAGGTGTCCACTAAACAAAATGACATATTTTTAAAGAAGGCTTAATGTGTTAATGGCAAGTTATTATAACTAATTGGACAGAAGAGGCGCACATGCCCAGAGCAGATTTTGCACTCTACAGAGTTTTACTTGTAACCAATCTGTCCCTGCTGATGCCAGTCATAGGTCTTTGATAAATACCTAGTGTTAGTTGTTGCTTAGGCATAGAGGATTACTTCGTAGTCCCACAGGTAGCTCATTGAGTAGTTCTCTATGGATTTCATACTGTTTTGTTGATAATCTTGCACATCAACTAAAAGGAAGAATAAGTCTGACTTGTTTTATTAGAAATGATTCGTAATTATCTTCACATTTGTTCTCTGAGTAGTGTTCAGTTTAAAATTCTCCAATTTAATGGCCATGACTGGAAACTTTGAATACCCAGAAGTGATTATATGTCACTAATAAATTCAGGAGTAAATTGAGTATGCGTCATCTAAACTTGTGTTAATGGATTTTAAAAATGTCCCTACGCTTACTACACTTGTAGCTGTGGACTTTTGAACTCACTGTGAGTCAGAGGAAAAGCCTTTCTGAGATTTCACACTGCCAGACAGTGGCTACCTATAAGGGTGTTATAATTGCTAAAAGGATGTCTTGCTCCAATGAGTACTGGCTCCAGCTGATAAACATTTATAGGGAATAAAGGGGCATAAACTTGAGATTCAGGGGTAAATTACATATTGAAATATCAAATTTTTATGTATAAACTTTAGAAGGCAATGCTGTGTTACATGGTGGGGCTGTTGTGTTTGGGATCAAATCTTTGTCTGTGAACTCCTAACTGATTTTATAATAGGCAACAAAAGTTGTTTGACAGTATGGCTTTTACCTGACTTCTGACTTTTTGGGAATTAGGGATCTATACAAAATCTGACGAGTAAGTTCATGACCTCATCTTTAAAAAAGTTTTGAGCTCGCACCTTCCTCTTCTCCTTCTTGGACATCATGTCCTTCACTAGCTTCACTATCTTCACCAACTACTGGTTCCTGGGCTCTGTCGAGGTTCCCAGCTATAGTGTCTGGCCCACCAGCAGCGTGGCCAGTGTTTATTTAGGTGCCAGGGGCTCGGACTCCCAGATGTCTGTGTCCACTCCACCAGCTTCCGGGGTGGCTAGGCATCAGGGGGCCTGGCCACGGGATGGTCAGGGGTCTGGTGAGAATGTGGGGCATCCAGCCTGAGAAGGAGACCATGCAAGAACTGAACGTCCACCTGGCCTCTCACCTGGACAGAGTGAGGAACCTGGAGACCAATAATTAGAGGCTGGAGAGCAAAACCTTGGAACACCTGGAGAAGAAGGGGCCCCAGGTCAGAGACTGGACACATTACTTCCAGATCATCCAGGACCTGAGGGCTTAGATCTTTGCAAATTCTGTGGACAATGCCTACATCCTTCTGTGGATTGACAATACCCATCTTGCTGCTGATGATTTTAGAGTCAAATATGAGACAGTTGGCCATATGCCAGTTTGTGGAGAGTGACATCCATGGGGTGCTCAAGGTCATTGATGACACCAATGTCACTTGGCTACAGCTGGAGACAGAAATTGAGGCTATCAAGGAGGAGCTCTTCTTCCTGAAGAGGAACCACAAGGAGGAAGTAAATGGCCCTGAAAGCCCAGATTGGTAGCTCTGGGTTGTCTGTGGAGGGAGATGCCCCCAAATCCCAGGACCTGAGCAAGATCATGGTGGACATGAGGGCCCAGTATGACAAACTAGCTTAGAAGAACCGAGAAGAACTGATCAAGTACTGTTCCCAGCAGATTGAGGAGAGCAACACAGTGGTCACCTCACATGACGCTGAGGTCAGAGTTACTGAGATGACGTACTTAGAGCTGAAATGCACAGTCCAGTCCTTAGAGATCGACCTGTACTCTCTGAGAAATCGGAAGTCCAGCTTGGAAAACAGCCTTAAGGGAGGTGGAGGCCTTCTACGCCATGATTTGGAGTCACAGCTGACACAGACCTAGGCAGTGGGGCAGCGCCAGGAATAGAAGGCACTCCTGAACATCCAGGTCAAGCTAGAGGCTGAGATCACCACCTATTGCCGCCTGCTGGAAGATGGGGAGGAGGTCAACCTTGGTGATGCCCTGGACATCTATGCCCTGCAACTCCATGAAACCTTCTAAAAGACTACCACCCTCAGGATAATGGATGGCAAAGTGGGGTCTGAGACCAGTGACACCAAAGTGCTGAGGCACTGAGGCAATAAGAGTAGTGTGCCCTTATACCAAAAAGAGTTCAAAGGTCAAAAAAAGTGCTACATACTCTATTGCTAGATAGCACTGCAGTCACCTTCAAAGTACGGGAAGCCATGCATGGATGCCAGATTCCCATTTTGAATTTAAGTCTAAAATGGGTATATTAGTTACCACCTCAGAATGTTGTGAAAACTAAGTGAAATAATGTTAAGTGCCCAATGCTGGGGAAGGGCTGCAGTAAATGAATTTTCAACCTTAATCACTCTTGAGGTTCAATCTATAATTATGCTGCCTATCCTAATTATGACTAGTTATTCCTTATCTGTCTCTAGTGTGCAGGGGTTCCCCTCATTTTAGTATGTGGAAATTATTGAACACTTTCTGGCTCACCTCTTTACCCCTTATGGTTAGATATGTTTAATGAGTATTTGACTTAAAGCAGGGATCATGGCTTAGAGAAGATTTGCTAGTGGGGGATGATGAGGCTGCTCAGGAATAGATTTTCATATTTTCCTTGTTTGTTAAGAGTGCAAACCATTTTTTAAGCCTGTGGTATAATACACATCTTTTATTTTTTAAAAACCACAAGTTCAGAGATGCAGGCCATAGTTGCATATTAATTTTACCTCTGGAGAAAGAATTTTTTAAATCCCAGCACACGAATTATATTTTGTTACTTGGGGTTGAACACTTGATTAAGTGACTATGTGCAGAGTAATATGGGAACAACTTATAACCTGATTGAGATTTTTGCTTTAAGGCAGAATTGTGCATTTCTGATGGATGTGAATGTCTTGCTTCTCTGTAGCACTGTGTGTGTGTGTGTGTGTTGTGTGTGTCGTGACACTGACATGACCGCCTATTCTGATGGCTTATCAGAAACTTTGTATGTGTGGATTTCTTTTAGCTTTCAGTTTGCCTTCCTGTGATCTGGGTGAAGAATTACCATTTTAACAAGTTGAAACACTACCTATGAAGATTATGGTATCACTTTCACCCTGTGACAAGGCCTCATTTCTTTCTTCATTTAAGCCAGAAATCTCATGAAAGCTACTTAAGCTTCATGATAGTTAATAATAATACATGATAGTTAATAATTAGGCCTCAAAGGTCTTTGTAGGAGGTTTTGCTAAAGCATCTATCCTTTACAGTGCTTGACATGTCTTGGAAATCTCAGCCAGTACTCTGAATGTTGAAAGTATATAAGGGGATCAGGTCAGATAAAGAAGTTGATCTGAAAATTTTAGTGGTTTTTATATCATCCTAATATATGTCCCGTATACGTTCTCTTTCTGATTAAAAGTCATATCCTGTTTGTCTTCTGTGTTAGTTAATTCCAATATGAACAAGTGCTCCACCAATTGGAGCTGGTCCTTTCAGTTTGTCATACTGTTTAGTTGCTCACTTAGGCTTTGATTCATTCTAGAATGGCTGTAGAGGCCATTATAGATCCACCAAGCTAGTGGAGAGTATCCATTTTTGTGGGTTATCGAGATGCTAATTTGTTCACTGCCCTACTACCAAGATTCCTTTCTCTTTCTGCTCCACATCTGTGAAAAGATGGTGGCATCCTTGGTGGCGATGGCCTAACATAAACTACAAGATGCTTTTGCCCAGGGATGGGAGTAATGGAAGTGGGTGATGAGGGAGAAGTTGAAATCTAGGTGTGGAAATTTCGAAGCTCGAGTGGCTGATGAGCAGTGTCCTTCACCTAGTAGTTGCCCTAGTGGAAAGACTGAGAGTACTCTTGTTATTTCTTAGTCTAGACATGTCCGTGAAGCTGAGGAAGGCTGTGAAGGCATTTGAAAGTAAGTTCCTTCCCTGTAATTTCACATTTGAAACCCCATTTTGGGTGGCATAAAGAGACTTAATAAATAGTTTCTAGTATGACCACATTTTAGATTATGTACAATAAAGCAGAACTTCAAACTAGCTGATTCTTTTGTTTTGAGCATCTAATTTGGTGATCAGATTTTAAATTTAATTTCTGAAGCACATATTTAGTCTGTTTTAATTATACTAACTGCTACTGAAGATACTGAAAAAAAGCCCTTCCACATGTTCAAGAATCTAAGAGCCCCAAGAATGAGATCTGATTAGTTCTAGCTTTATCTTAGCTACTGAATGCTTCTGTTTCAGGCAGAGCTGAAGGATTCAAGTGTGGAGGGACAAATGAATATCATACTCGGGTTTGAGAAGCGCTCTGGCAATGTGGGGGTTCTTGCAGAGGTTCTTCCGAACACTTTGAGGAACATAAAGTTTCCGTTTGAAGGTGAATTTGGGGTTTCACTTGTACATGGTATATTGTTCCTTAAGCAACTAGACATGAGCATAAAGCACATATCATAGTTCTGTTTAGTAAAATGGGTGTGAGCCACACAAAAATTAAGTTAGAAGGAACATGGAAGATGTAATTGACTGACTGTCCTTTCACAGGCAGTAAGTAAGCTTTCCTATCAGCATTGCATTTTGTCTATTTTTATGAAATTATTTTAACCTACAATTACTTTAATCTTTTGAACTTTATCTCACACTTTCATTTAACATTTCCCATTTGCCCAACCAAATGAGAATCTCCCAACTCTCAACCCCATTAGAGTTGATGACTTTCTTATGGCACTTAATATGTCTTGAGTCCAGGTGATGGTGTATGTGTTCCCTCCATCTCCCATTGCTCACTCTGAATTTTAGACCGTAGGCTCTGCCTGGTCTACCGAGCATGGAGGTTTGCTCAGAGTAGGTACGTAGTATTTGCTGAATTCACGTAAATTACATAAACCAGATGAGAATCAGTTCAACGTTGGACTTGTCATGTAGTTACGGAAATATAATGACCAGTGTAGGTTTGTTCAAATGACTACTTAAGTAATGTTGAAAGAGAATAGCGGTGAGTTGGGGGATGGGGTTCCCCTTGGAATTCCAGGATGCTTATTTCATGTATGTTCTGTAATCTTGTGTTGATATTTATTTACTGATGATAACACACTGGCAGCAGCCTGGGCAGTGCATTTATTTTAACTTTCTTAGTGAATCTGGATTGGAAACTTCCATCACAAAATTGTGCATTCAGATTGCCTGAAATTGAAAAAAATAAAAGATGTGAGCCTTACAGAAACTACTTTTCTTTGCATTATATATATCTATTCCAGCTTCATCCCATCACATTATTTTTTACAGTTTTTGGCCAGGGCTGGGTTTGAACCCATCACCTCTGGTATATGGGGCCAACACCCCACTCCTTTGAACCACAGGCTCTACCTCATCCCAACACGTTTTTAAATAGGAAAAAATATAGTTGGCATATCCCATCAAAGTATAAGACAGCTGCTTTTAAGTTTTCAGAATGCCTTTGGATTTCTTTCTTTCTTTTTAAATCTTAATTCTCCTTTACGTTTGTATATTTGTCACAGATTTCAGAACTGGTTTTTGTGGATAACATGGACTGATTGCTCACCCTTCCAGTTAAACACACTGTGTTTTGTTTAGTTATGTTGTGTGGCTCTAGTATACATTACTCCCCCTTAGGCCTTGACCACATACCTTAGAGTAACCTAATATGCGTTGTTAAATTAAAAACATGATTTGCGTTTGGGAGTTTCATTTATAGTTAGAAACATGAAATGTAAGGAATTCAGTGAATACACAAACTATTTAAATATAACTTTGGAAACATTTCACAACTAACTAGTGCTTGCTGTATTACAGATGAAATTTAAATTATGCAGAGATGAGTCATAATTTGGGATTCTTTCTTTAGCCCATGACATTCATCTTATAGAATTTTTGATGGTTCTTATTGTAACCAACCAGGCTTTGCCTGCTTTTAAAATTGTTCTTTTAAATTTTTGTTCTTTTAATCTATATAAAACTCTTACTTACTCTTAGATTAGGAAAGAGTTAATTTTAACTATTCTGCCTTAGATGAGGATATGCTATGTTTGAGCTGAATTGGAGTTATGTGTTAAAGATCTTAATTCAGCTTTTGGTTTATTTGCTTTGGGGTTATGTTTTAACCAACAAAAAGTAAAGAATTAGAAAACAATTGTATTCTTTATGGTCACTTGGGAAACTTTGCCTCACACCAGGAGGTGAGCTCCTGATGGTTGAGGAGAGGGCCAACCCTAGAATTTTGGGTCCTGTGGATCCAGAACATTGCTCTGAGTATGGGATCTCAAATATTTTTTCCGAGATTTTTCACATTTTGAAGGATACATGTTTCTTCACAAGAATGTTTGTGATACTCCTGAAACTATAAAAATTTTGCATGTACACCTTGTGATTACCTTTAAGAAAAATTAAATATGGACTGAACAAGTTATATATTAAAGATCTTAATTCAGCTTTTAGCTTGATTTTTGTTTAATTTGATTTATTAAACATCAAAAAGAAAAGCAGAAAAGGGTTTAGAAACTCAAAGAAGAATGAAGACTTGAAAAAATAGTGCCCAGATAATTGAGAGCAAAGTAAATGCTTGTCCTAAAATATTCAGCAGAGGGCAGAAACATTTTTTAGAGTTAGTTTTTTTTTTTTTTAAAGCATACTAGGTTTTCTGTGATAAAAATCTGAATTTTGAAAATTATACAAAAAAGAAAATAAAAAGTAGTTGTATTCCCACCATTTAATTACTACTATTTGGTATGTTTCCTGATTCATGTAATTTGTTTTATCACAAATGTTTGTACCACATATAGATAGCTAGTTATATTAAAATTATCCCTTTTCCTCCACATTAACTGTTCTTTGAAAAGATGGTTTTTAATGGCTGTATGCATAATAGCGCCTTGTTTGGAAGGCTTGTGAAGTATTTCACCACTTTCCTTTAGTGGGTGTTGAAGTTAATAATTACTAAGTCCAAGTTTTGCTATTATAAATAAATCTTTTGTGTTACGTTTCCTTACCTAATGAATAGGATACATTTCTGAAAGTGAATTACCAGGTTAAAGATACAGGATAGGATACAAACAGCTTTAAGACTTTTGATTACATAGTATCAAATTTCACCTCAAAAAGATGGTACCAAAATGAGTCTTTTAGGTGTTAACTTTATTGCATTTAAACATTTTTATGATTTTCTATTTTATCATTAAGAATGGAGAATTTTATGGCCATATTTTTAATTTAATCACTAGTTTTAAAACCATAGCTCAAATTAAGAGATGGCTATGATAAGTCATTTTTAGAATTGGATGAGACCTTAAATGTCATGTGTATATTAATAATAATTAAAAAATATATAGCTTATTGGGTCTCAACTTTCTCCTGGAAATTTTTATGTTTCTAGGCAGCAGGCTGTTTGTTTATTTATTTTTTAGTTGGTTTACATGTTCATCTCTGAAAGGTTTTTTAAAAAATAATTACTTGTAAATTGGATGGAAAACAAATAGCAGATTGAGATTGAGCAAACATTTTAGATCTGGAAAGATAGCTTAGAGAACTGTTTCTATTTTGTCTAATGACTTATAGTTTAAAATAAATTTTATGGGCCAATGTTACTTTATAAATTACCAGTATTAACTTAATTGATTTGAGCAGCTTGCCAGAGTCCTTAGAAAGAATGTGAGAAGCAAACTTGGGTAATTGTTGAAATCACATGTGTGTGCTCTGTTCTTGGAGGCCAGCATTGGTATAGGCATGTTTGTATTTAGTTCATTTCTTTAATTAGAACCATGCTTCATTTTGTTGTTTTTATAAAATTGTTGGAGAATTCTGAAGAGTCAGTGTTCTATGTGGTATACCAGAGGTTTTCATTTAGAACAAGGTGTCCAGTGATTTAGAGTTACAGAATGAAGCTATCAGCAGCCTATAATTAATAGAAATGTTCAATTTAGAAGATATCTTAGGGTTAATCAGTAGTTTGGTGGGGTACTCAGATGTAGAAGAAATTCAGTGTGGGTGTGTGGGTGTGTGGGCAGTGGGATATTTTGTTAAGCCCTGGCATATTACAGAACAAAACACAAAATCATAGCAAGTTTTAGGACAAGCCATTTAATGACGAGGACATGCTGTGCTTACCACTTATAGTCTAGTACCAGCTGTGGTCCTCAGGGAACTAAGTTCACTCACCCCAACTTTTAGGTTCACCTCAGTGGTGGTTGGAGAGCTCTGACAGAATCTAGCCTTTCCTACAACAGGTGGAGAAGTGAGGCCCAGAGAGGTTAAGGATTCTACACAGGAGTTTGCTTTGCATGATGGAACTACATCCCGAGTCCCTTTACTCCTACTCTAGTGATACTGGTTGGCAGGTATATCTAATAATTAAAGTGTCCTGTTCTATGTATATACCTAAACTAAGTTGCATATGAGGATTTTCAAGGACACTTGTTAGATGAGAAGATACCTCAGCATTGACTGATTGCTTATTGAGAAAATGATCCTTGAAAGACCAATAATGTAATTTCAATGAAGGTGGGCACTCAGAAGCTAGCTGTGTCTTGTGGAAGACTGGTTGACTGCTGGCAGGACTCCAGCTTAAATGCCAGGGACCTACCTGCAAGGCACGGAGGTGGTGGTGATATGTAATTATATGATTTTCGTACAGAGCCACAGCATCACAAGACTGAGGGTGTTACCTGGAAGAGATTATTGGCACTAAGGGCAACATAATATACATAATTACACTCTTCTCTATCAGCTTTTTATATCCCCTGACAACACCTAGCATAGAGTGAAGCGTAAATGGCGCCCATGTAGTACTTAATGAATTAAATTTATTCATAAAGTTTTCAGGTATCATGTTTGTGTGTTTATGTATACATACACATATGAGTATGTGCTGAATTTTCACATTAATATTCTGTTTTTTGGAGGGGGGAGATCCCTGGAAAATAGAGCTAAACTAGCCAAGTTTTATTAATGTTCTCACTTGCAAAAGGACAGTTTACTGTAATATTTTTGTTTAAATGCTTGTGGTGTTAACCTATTGATTTAACCCATATACCAGGTCATTATTTAGAAGATGAAATGTTGTTACAGAACAAGTGTTACAAAAGTTGATCAAGCGTGTAGTAGCTGCAGAACTTTCAGTCACCAGTGTTTTCATATAGCAAATCCCTGTAATTAGCTTGAAACTGGGATGTCAGATAACTTGGGGAAAAATGTGGTCTACTGTTGGGATGACATAATGGAGAATGATCCTGAAGTTTTAGAGTAATACCTAGAAATTCAACAGTTTTTGAATTTCTGTGGCTGGATGGAAGGAATCTTTGCTCATACACAGTTTACTGAAAGTAGAATGTGCAAAGGAGTTGAAACTGACAAGAAGCAGGGGTAGCACCCAGTGTGCCTAATGCTCGCACATGTCTGAGAGTCATGCGAAGCTGAGAAGCCTTACTTAGTCCTTAAACAGTTCTAAGACAGTGTCGCTTTAACTAATGTATAGCTTTCATAGGAAAACTATAACTCAATTTTAGCCCAAGAATATGGGGAAAGGGGAGAGGGAGAGGAGGGAAGGGGGGAGGATGGGTGGAGGGACGGTGATTGGTGGGATTACACCTATGGTTTATCTTATAAGGGTACATGTAAATCTCTCTAAATGTAGATTATAAATGTCTTAACATAATAACTAAGCAAATGACATAAAGGCTATGTTAACCAGTTGGATGAAAGTATTTCAAATTGTATGTAGCAACAGCACTCTGTACCCCATGATAGCATTAATGTACACAGATATGATTTCATAAAAAAAAAAAAAGAAAGATGGAAAAAAAATCATCCATCTTATAGGCATGAGAAGATTGGGGCTTAATGCTTACAGAGCTTTTACCCAGTCTCCATCTGCAGTCCACCTCTGCTATCTCTGATACTTTGATATGTGCCTTCTGCACTAGGCAGTGAGCTCCTGAGGGTAGGATCATGCCTGTGTTTGCTCAACTGCCATGAGCTATGGGCTCTTCTGGGTTAACTCAGGAGTGTTTTGGTCACCTGGGCAGTGGACTTATATACTAAATGGATCCATAGTGAAAACATTGATCTGTGCTGCCAGTTCCTGGTTGGCTCCCACTCATGTCTTCCTGAAAAGAAACATGCTAATGTTGAACTCACCACAGCAGAGCTTGTACTGATAGGTTGCACAGAAATCATCAGTGATCCCATAGGTTGCCATCCCCTCTTCAGTTTTTATAATGAAAAATTTCTGAACCGACCAAAATACTGAATGACTAGAACAGTAAACACCATCACCTACAATAGTCATAATAATTTTTTTTTTTTTGAGACAGAGCCTCAAGCTGTGCCCCTGGGTAGAGTGCCCTGACATCACAGCTTACAACCTCCAACTCCTGGGCTCAAGCGAGTCTCCTGCCCCCGCCTCCCAAGTAGCTGGGACCACAGGCGCCCGCCACAACACCTGGCCATTTTTTGGTTGCAGCCATCGTTGTTTGGCAGGCCCGGGCTGGATTTGAACCCACCACCTTAGGTGTATGTGGCTGGCGCCTTAGCCGCTTGAGCCACAGGCGCCGAGCCTATGATACTTTACTGAGTTTGCTTTCCCATCCTCTCTTCTCCTTTTCACACAGATACATATTTTTAATATTTTTTGGCTAAACCTAAAATTTCAGAGTGATATTTTATACTACGAACCTAGGGTGATACAATCTGAGGATTTAAATTCTGATTGCCTTTATTTTTTGCAGTTTTTGGCTGGGGCTGGGTTTGAACCCTCTACCTCCGGCATATGGGTGGCGTCCTACTCCTTTAAGCCACAGGCACCGTCCCTGAATGCCTTTTTTTTTTTAGTGTTTTCTCTTGAAAGTAGATTGCAGATATATAGATATATTTTTAATCTCTTTTAATCCAGATAGTCCCTCCACCTCTATTGCTTGGCTTTTTAAAAAAGTACCTATTTTCCCTTGTTTACCAGAACAAGTCTTGATTTGACTCCTGACTCTGCTATTTAAACTGAGGTATTATGATTTGTGGAATTTAAATCCATGTATATAGGAGATTCGCCTATGAATACTTGATAATTATAGATCATTTTCACTGCTGCTTCACTTTTCACATTCCCCTTCTGTTGAGAATGTTCAGTTAATAAACAGAGCCTCTCCACTTGGCAGCATTTCACGATACATAAGAGACTGAACTTTCTCATCATTTTTTATTGTACACTCATCACATCCCCAATGGGAGTGTGATAATGGCATTATCAGAACCCTTACATATTAAAGGCTCACTATTGATAGGATGTGAATAGAATTTGGTATTTAATATGAAATCTGAATAGTGTGATTTGAGGCAGAGCAATGCGCCTATTAAACTTTAGAGCTAGAAAGTAACTTGGTTTGTGGAAGTAGGGTTTGTGGCAAGGGAACGCTATGGCTTTTGCTAAAATGATTTTGAATTTTCAAATATCTGAATTAAGTACACATGAGATTATAATTTTCTTCATGTATGTCTGTGATGTCATTATGCAACAGTCAATTTTAATCAAAAAGTAAATATTTAAGTCATGATTTCTCCTTTTCAATTTTCCTCATGTAGAAGGAGCTGGCAAACAGCACTGACTGTCCTCAGATGTGTGCCTATAAACTGGTGACCATCAAATTCAAGTGGTGGGGACTGCAGAGCAAAGTGGAAAACTTCATTCAGAAGGTAAAATCTATTCAAAATGTAATGTTTTAAATTTAGGGTAAGATTTGAGCTAGCTATTAATGGGATTTTTTTTTCTGTATTACTCCCCCCCCCCTTTATGAGATGAAAACTGTCCCTTCATACTTCATTTCTGCCCTTCTTTTTATCCCTAGAAACAGCAAAGACATGCCAGCAGAGGCTTTAAGGGGCTTTGTTTGGAGAAGAATACAACACTGTTTTTGTTCAATGTGCTTTACTTGAGGTTTGCCTAGCGCTTCTATAACGAGCCCTTTCCATATACAGCATGTCCCTAGGGGGACCTGGCATTCTGAACCTGGCTTTAAGGAGAGGGCAGGCCCAGCCTGCTGCCCCAGCTCAGCTGGACAATTTACCCTCAATATCTCATGGTATAAATACCTTGCACTTTCATGGGGTATATCTTCTTTAGAGATCCTCACTGAGAATAGGTACACTCTGGACTAAAGTGACTCAGTCTGAGGATCCAGAGTCTAAATTAATGTGAAAATAACATGGGCAGTTAGATCTAGGAATGGGGAGAATTGTAGTTGTATAAATACACATGGTTATTAATATACAAGGAATGTAGAGAGTTTCCTTGGTATTTTCATGGAGTGTTTGAGTATTCCGTTATTTTTATAAAGGACCCCCTCCCAATTATACTTCAGACTCCCACATCTAATTCTATCTGTTTCACCATAACCTTTCTACTTTTAACCTGTAGTAGCTATTGTAACATTTTGGAAGAAAAGGAGCTC
This sequence comes from Otolemur garnettii, assembly GCF_000181295.1. Taxonomy (NCBI): domain Eukaryota; kingdom Metazoa; phylum Chordata; class Mammalia; order Primates; family Galagidae; genus Otolemur; species Otolemur garnettii. The sequence goes on along the minus strand of NW_003852433.1, from coordinate 2,705,947 downwards.
AAAGTGCTGGAAACTGCCTGCTTGCAGTTGACCCATAGTGGGCACTCTGTAAATATTGCTTCCTCTTGGATCATAATAATAGATCAGCCATCCAGTTCTAATAAATGGAAGTCACATGTGTAATTGAAGCAAGTCTTTTCTGCTCATGGAAAAAAAAA
>NW_003852433.1:2696457-2705609 GCF_000181295.1 Otolemur garnettii | reverse complement strand
GCTTGAGCCCAGGAGTTGGAGGTTGCTGTGAGCTGTGATGCCAGGGCACTCTACCTGGGGGGGACAGCTTGAGGCTCTGTCTCAAAAAAAAGTTGAAGATGATCCAGAAGTACTTCCTGTTTGTGCACTTTTCTCTTTTGAGAAAGTTGAGTAAAACTTAAATAATTGAACAATTAAAACCACTGATTATGCACCTAGTTTTATATATTGAATAGCAGTAACATGTAGTGCAGAAAAATTAATGGAACATATACAATGATTCTTTTTTTTTTTTGCAGTTTTTTTGGCCGGGGCTGAGTTTGAACCCACCATCTCCGGCATATGGGGCTGGCGCCCTACTCTTTTGAGCCACAGGCACCACCCTATAATAATTCTTAATAAAAGGTCTATATTCCAAAGAACCCAGGTCTCTTTAGTACACTTCACAGCATTCCTTTGAATTGCAGGGAAGTTAAGAATGATAATCTGTATAGTGCTATAGCAGAAGAAATCTAGTTAAGCTTTGCTCATTGACATTTAGAGAATGGTAGAAATAAATCTGACCTAGCATAAGTGTGTTGGATCAGGTCATACCCACCACACTTTTTTTTAGTCTCTACCAGGTCAAGACGTGTTTGCCAGAGGAGATTGTTTCCCATTTCACAGAGAAAGTTTTCTTTTTATTTTGCTGTGCACAATGATAACAGGATGGAATTGAGATTTCTGTTTATACAGAGTGGCCTTTTGAAACCAAGCATATGTGAATTTCATAGGTGAATCAGGACATGTAAAGCTAATGTAAAGCTCTTAGATTTTTGCCATCTTAAACTGCTTTTTTCTGGTGTGTGTTTTTACAGCAGGAAAAAAGGATATTTACAAACTTTCATCGCCAGCTTTTTTGTTGGATTGACAAGTGGATCGATCTGACAATGGAAGACATTAGGAGAATGGAAGATGAGACTCAGAAAGAATTAGAAACAGTAAGACTTCCTGCTCTATGGTAGTTCTCTGATTTCCTCTTTCCTTAGACTGTGTACGTCCTTACTGAGTATAGAGTTAAAATTAGGAAGAGTATTATTACATTTATTCCTCAGTCTGTTTATCCTCATCAAAATGGAGTTTCTTAAACACTGATATTCTTTCACGTGTTTTGATTTCTCTTTCATTGTGCATCTTTCGTGAACGTAGATTAGAGCTCTCTTGAAACCTAGAGATTTTGTATTCCTCTCACACACGTTTTCTGTGCTGGTACCTGCATCACATTCCTTTTAGACACTCACTTTGTTAGAGCAAGTTGCCTTTGGCTCAGTTTATATCTCAGCAGGTTACAGATATTAGCACAGTAAGTCCTAGTTCCCGCTTCTGTAGAAAAGATAAAGCTAATGTTATTGTCACTGATTCCAGAAATGCCTCCTTCCCTCCCCCCAGATAGCAGTGGATCCTTATTCCTTCATAAGCTTTAGGCAGATTCAGGAAGTCAACATGCCATGTCTCAGTGTTAAAACCCACCTCAGCTCTTTCTCACCCTCAGTGAGCAGACCCTGTAGCCAGTGGGCATCTCCTCTTTTAGGGATGGATTCTTCCCTGGTTTCTTCCTACTTATGTCTGGTTTTGTTTTTGCCTTGGGCCCCGCATGTCTTCACTTGGCAGTATGGCCCCATGGGGAAACAAACCAAAGGAATGTCCAGGGGCTGTTAGTGGTTTCCATGCGATCATCGCGACCCCTGCCAGAACGCCCAGTTTTGGAAGACCTGCAGGTGTGATTATTTAACAAATGCCTATGTGTGTGAGGCAGGAACTCCATTTAATCACAGGAGAATGGCAGCAAATCAGGTTCTCTGGCACCGAAGGAAATCTCTTTCTCTGGTACACAGCATCGTTTGAATCTGTGTTTAAAATTGCTTACTTTTGGTGATTACAGCAGATCTGCTTCTAATTAGCTTTATACAAACGTTCTGAGAAGAGTAGGACATATTTTCTTAATAAGGCAATAAAATGTTTTAACCTTATCGTATACATAAAGTAAACTATAGGCAGACTCCAACTTATGAGTGGATTTTATTCCAAAAATTAAGATGATTGTTTAAAATTTGGAACATACTTTCCCATAGAGGCAACATTATAAATTGGGGTTTGGTTTCTAGGTTAGCCAGTAGAAGCCTCTGTGGCCCTACTTTCTCATACCAGTAGTAAGACTCTGAGTTCTAGAAATTGGGAATAGGGTGGTAAAATAGCAAGGATGAAAGAAGACACTCGACCATCCCCTTATTTTTAGGCCAGCCATAGGCAAAATGTTTAAACAGGCAAGAATAGGTCATGGGTACTTGCTACTCTTTTCATGCCTCTCCCACCTTTGCCTTCCCTTTCTTAAGAGTCAGGTACCCTTTTTTGACTCTTAACAAGCTTCCTTCCATCCCCCTTCCCAGCTCTGCCCCACCTGGTTTTTAGTCCCTTTTCTCTTGCTTGCCTGGTTTTGCTTCCTCCAGGTGCTTCAGACTCCTGAGATACCTGCCAGCTCTGCCTTTAGCCCCTTTGAGCAGCTTGTGTCCACTGAACATGAAAAAGAAGCAACATGATCACGCTCATTCACACTAAGTTTGTGATAGAACACTGGCATTTACAACAATGAATTATCAAAACACCAAGAGAAAACAGAACATGGATTTATTTTTGTTGGTTCAAACCTTCAGGAAAGAACCCTGTCTCGGTTTTAACTTTTGTGCTGAGTCAGTGACGATTACATGAGGAAGAATAGTTACCATGGACTGGGTGATGCATGTGACCCTATCTGCTTTGAGCCCTTGGACAGGACTTAACTGAGACCTCTTCCCCAGGGGAGTACTCTGGCTTCCCTCACTGTACTTAAACACAGAGCAGTGTCAACATGATGAGACCCTCTCTTGCAGAGCTGGTGACTTGTGCCCACCTGTGCAGTGGGTCTACAAGCTCAGCTGCTTCTCTCTGTGCAAGTCAGTCATTTTGAGTTAAGATTTGCACTTTAGAAGAAGGTGTAAGATAGTTACATAGAAGCCCAATTTATAAGTAGCAAGCACCCTTTTATTAGCCCAATCATTGTATCCACATGGCTCAAACGAATTCCCTCGTAAAGTTGGTAGAAATCTCTCATTGGTTCATGGTGGAGAAGCCCAATAGTTTCTTTGTTAAATATTTCAAACACATTTTAAGACATTTCAGGAGTAAGTACTGATCATTGTAGCCTTAAATGCCATTTATGTCCTTTCGCTGTAGGTCGCCGGGGAGTGATTCAGTGTACGTGGCAGTGCTGCTTCCCTGAGTCCTAATAGCTGGTTTGTGGGCATGTTTAGGAGGAGGCATAGTGCCTGTGAGCTGGAATATCTCCCTAGGAGGCACTGCCTCCTGAAGAGGCTTAACATTGTAAAGTCCTCTTTACCACTCAGGAATTTCCCCTTTTCTGGAGGTCTTGACATCTGATGATAGAATTTGATATATTGTAATGCTCTTAATTCATAACTATTTTAAGAATTGAATTTCTTTCAAATGGGTTTTTGGCCCTGGAGAGGTTAGGCACGGGAGGAATGCCCTGCCTGTAATCCTGCAGGGATCTGCTGGAGTTAAGTTTGGCAGCAACAGGAGTACTTTGGGTAAACTGCATACCTGTTTGTTCTTAGCTGGCACCTTGGGAGTGGAGGGGGAGAGTTCCTGGTGTTTTTGGAAATATGTTTATCGCACTTGCTTGTTTTCTGTGCACTTATTTCTTGATTTTTCTCATTCTATTTTTTTTTGTCCCTAGGCTATTATGAATGCCTGTTATTTCTCATACATGTTGTGTCCCATATTGTTTGCCATATTTTATTTCTGTATTGCTTGCTCTTCTTTCCATTCTTCTTTTCATTCTTCCCCTTTTTAATAAACTTCCTCTAAAGAACTCCACTCAGAGACTCTGGTCTCAGAAGCAGCCAGAGGTGGCCACACCAACATGGCTTTCTGTCATGGACCATAAAAGTATAGACCAGGCCATTGGGGCATTTTTCTCACATTAAATTGCAAACAGTTTATTTACCCATTGGCTATCTTTGATAATCAAGTATCATCAGTTTGTGAGCTTTTCTACATTCAAGAATAGATATACAATACCTTTTTGTGTTGTGTGAAAATAGCCTTTTGCAAGATTGCATTTAAACACACATTACTAGAGGGACCTCAGAACTTCATTCTTAATATAAATAATAGTTGTAAATAGGCAGCCATCACTTCATAATCTGTTCTAGATCTTTTTCTCCCCTTGCTGACTAACTCCTATCTAGAGTCTGATTTTTAGCAGCTCACAATTTTATTTTACATTTAGATGCGTAAGAAGGGTTCCGTTCGAGGCACGTCGGCTGCTGATGTCTAGATGAGTCCCCTGTAGGGTCAGAGACAATATCAAACTGTGTAAGTGAAGACCTTGGTAAAAAGATGTTTAAAAACCTATACCTTCTTGGTGATGGGTAGTTAACTTGCTGAGCAGAGGCTCTAAGTGTTAAATGTGGTTTTATTTTTAGGATTTAAAAGATAAGTATTTTAGAAATTGACAATGAATACTTGCATTATTCTTTAGTAATTTTATCTGTGGAACAGGTTACTTTAATAATCCCATGCTAGTGTCACAGGTTAGAGCCCAGCTATTAAGTGCACATGTTCATCACATAGTGTTGTCCTAGTCGCCAGCTGAATTTTTGATAGCCATTTAACTGACCTGTTTTTCACTAGAACCATTTGTGGTTAGTAAGGAAATATGTAAAAGCATTTTAAATCAAACAAAGATTCTTCATCCTATAGCTTAAGGGCCATCCTCAATAATTATTTGAGTTGAAATTTTTTCTGTGACCAGAAAGTCTTCCTTCATGTTTAATCTTCAATAAGCTTTACTCTGTAAATTTACTTTGTTTTTAATTTATGGTATAAAACATGGCTATGATCTTATTTTTCTAAGACAAATTTATATGCCCAGATAACAGATTTCCTGGGAGAGGGTACGGAGAGGAGCATCAAAATGTACCCCACATATTGAACCAGTATGAGTAAACAAAAATTGACAATATGCTATGGTCATTTGTTAATATTGAGCTACAGTGTTGAGGAAAAGAACAAGACAGAATATAACTCCCTCCACTGTGGTTCTTCCTGCCCCTTTACATGAGCTGCCTGCTCTTTAAGTATTTAACATCAGGATAAATGAAGTATTTGGTTGTGAAAAAAAGGAGTTGCGTCAAATAAGAATGAATAACTCTTTAAAGATTCCTCTGAAGCTCTTTGTTTAAATTCAGTGTTCTTTAAGAAAATGTAGTGTTTAGTTGTGTACTTCTGTTAAGTTTTCCTAAGTTTTTGTGATTTATTTTATGATTTTGCTTCTAATTTATTTTTCCCTCTGATGAGACAAAATGTGATAGATTAAGACTAAAATCTCTTTGAACAGATTAAGTTTTTTAAGATGTAGTAGTTGGGGTACATTTTATGTCAAAAGTTTTGGTACACTGAGAATTTTTTTCTGAAGCGTATATATGACAGGCTGCTAACATTTGCTGTGTCTCTCTGTATTTTAATGCATTTTGCGCTATCTTTCACTTTTCTTACAGTTACGTAATCAAGGTCAAGTGAGGGGAACAAGTGCAGCCAGTGATGAGTGAAGAAGAATCTGACCAGTATCTCACAGTGTTGACGTTTCCCAGATGTTTGCTTGTGATGACATATACACATGCATAGGTTCTCAACCACGTGTGTATCTATCTGTGTGTGTATGTCTGTAGCTGTATGTAAACGCATGTAGAGCTACAGATGCAGATACACATACTTGTGTATATATGTACATACAAACATACTGAAGGGATTAGTACAACTTCTCCAAAGTACTGTACCTATCTTCAGCAAGAATGCAAAAGAAAATATTTTCAATATATATACCTGGAACAGATTTTAATAAGTATCAAGAGTAATACCATTAATGGACAAATTTGACTGCATTGTAATACTAGCTGGTATGTTTCATAAGTGTCAAGCTGTGGACCAATACATATAGCCTTTTATTATTTTTCTGTTCTTTTAAATCAGTCTCTTATAAATTTATATTTTAGTCCCATAAGCAGCAGACTCCCATAAAAAATTTCTTCAAATTTTTTGGTATTCCAAGGTATTTGGAATATAAGCTCAACATATTTATAACTATTTATTTCTGGGTGGTTATTATCTTGTAGCCAAATTTGACAGTGTCTATTAGTAAAGAGTAAAGTTGCAAGCCAGTTTTTACTGGCTGAGGGAAAAAATCCTTTTAAAAAATTTTCTGGTTTTTATTGGATTTTTGTATTTTAAATTTCAAATATTTTTCTATATCAAACCGAGCAAAAATGGAGATGGCGGTTTGTGATTTATAATAAACACTAGACAATTTTCAGGTTCCTGTTAGACAAAGAAATTAAGAAATTAGTCTTAATAATATAGGCTATGTAGAAAAATTGAAAGTATGGCACTTCCTTGGAGTTTGTTTTAGAAATGACTTTCCTGAATTAACAGCTTGGAAACTATGCAAATGGTCTGGGTTCCTTACAGCTCACACAATAAGTGTAGATAGTGACAATGTTTTGCTCTTCTCCTGTTGAAATACACTTCAAGGGGGAGATGCTGCCTTTGAGACAGAAGTTTAAGACACAGTGTGAGCCTTGCCTGCACACAATTGGGAGGCCCTGCCAAGGGGCCTGGCAGCCTCAGACTCTGGAACGTGCTCCCAAGTAGAACATCATCAGCACACATCCTGGATGGGTATCATGAGGGTGCTGGTTAGATGCCGCTGCCACCTTTTTTTTTTCTTTTTCTTTCTTTTTTTTTTTTAAAGGAACAATAGCTAGGTAAGATTTTTGTAAGCTTTCTCTGAGTTCCAGTTTTTCTCCTATCTGTCCTGGAAGCTTGAATGGAATAATATTCTTGAAGCCTTCAGGTCACAGACTGTCTTTTTGAACCTCTTGTTCCTCCTAAAAACACCCCAACGCCTGCAGTCAAATCACATTAGTGATCTGATTTGCTGACAGTCCTGCCCTCCGTGCCTCTCGTTTTCCCACATGTCCTGTGTCCCCACTGGAGTGACTGCAGCGAATCAGACATGGAAGGATGTTAGGATCACTACTGCGTTGCCATACCGTTATCCTCAGCAGCAAACCCCACATTTCGTATATCCTTTGTGTACTCAGGATAAAGACTGATGTTTACTCTCTGGGCACTGTTGTAAGATAGATTTTGTCAGAGCATAATCATTGTCTGTAAAGTGTTTGGGGCGAGGGAGATTATTGCTAATTTTGTGAAATAAAGAGTCTAGCCCTCTCTTTTTAATGAACTTAACTCTCACTGGCATCTGTAGTATCATTGGGAGCTTGGGCACACATGGAAATGAGAGCCCCGCGCATGGATTTTAATGTTTTTCTAACAACTGTGGAGATTTGAGAGAATGTGTGGTGAATGTAAAATACCTAGTTTACTCGGCAGTCTCTTGTGTAAATTACAGTAAAACAAAGTAAATGAAATTTAAACAAAAAATAAATTTGATCACAAAATGCCACTTGTGTGTTTGAGTGTTTGCTTCCCTGATGCCACGTCTGGTTTGGAACATGGCAGACCACTTCCCTGCTAGTTTTTCAAGAATTCTCTAAATTGCACGACTATCTACCACTCTGGGAAAAACAAAAAAAAAATTTTATTTTTCATTTGCATCTGTGCTACACTATGTGGTTAAGTTTGGCTTCTCAGATAACTTTGTCTTTAAAAGCTAAGCAGTAAACTAAAGAAGGATTATATATTTGTCTCAGAGGTTTTTAAAGGGAAAAAATAGGGGCAGCCCATGGTATTTTTCAAGTATTCAGTAAGGGTTTTGCCATTAGATTCTGATTGTTTGAAGATTGTGACTTCGTGGTTAGGGCTACTTTTTATCTCTCTTCCTGTAGGACTGTGTCATTTCTTGTCACCTCTTGTATATGTTCTTGTGGTTCCAGCTGACCTTCTAGGAGCCTACTCACCATTAGGAGAGATGGCCAGCTTTATGGGGGAATTTCATTATAATGTTACATTTGCTGGAGGGACCAAGACAAAAAGTAATACACATTCCATTGTGGGACACAAACATGAACAGGTAAGTTATAAGTCAGGGTGACAGTCATTTAAGAGTAAACAGTTGTTTGAGAGGGATCTTAGATACCATCTTCATTGTATAGAAGAGAAAGCAAAGGTCACCAAAGGCAGCTGGGTGGCTAGGTCCAAGGAGCCCAGGGTGGCATCTCTTGAGCAGGGTCAGGCACACCTAGGGGGGGTCTCCTTCCTGTCAGAGTCTTATATTCCTTTTCTGTCAATGGAGGCTGTAATTCTCAGCTGTAGGTGACTAGGGTCAGTTGAGATGTTGTATTCTGTGGCACGTCCCATTCACTTACCACACTCTTAGTTCATCTATAATGACTTGAATTTTCTGTACTCATGCACCTTACACCTGGCTTTTGAAGTTTACCTTTCTGTCCCCTCTTCAACTTACTACATTGTAGTTTCTAAGGCTGCTTTCTTCACAAATTTTGTTTGCAGAAGTAAAACAATTGTTTCATCGTGTACGTCTCTTCTCAGCAACTTAGTTGGTGAGCCCTCACTGTGGGCTTCCCCATTCTTCTTAATTTGGGAAGAGAATGTTCTTATCCCACAGAATATTACAGAGTTCACTGGATCCAGAGCAGATTTTTCTGAAGTTACACACCCTGCCAGTTTTAGAGTTCGGGACTTTGCATGATTGGGAGAGAAGGAGAGTGCTGGAGAACAGGTTGAAGATGGTCCTGCTGAGCTTGGAGCCACTCCTGCAGTCCCAGGAACCCTGCTGGTGTCACCTGGGGTTATATACTTTCTGATTGGAAATGTTGAGCAGTGCAGTTCCCTTTAAAACCAGTTCTTCAGCCAAGTTGCATCCGCAAATGTAGAAGTTGCAAATACTCCAGCCTGACCATTTGAAGCAGTGCTCGGCAGCTTTGATGTCTGACTCTTTCACCTGAAAGTGCTCAGGTGCAACAAATCTTTATGTTTTAAAAGGAACTGGAAACTTAATTTTTGCTTCCCTCACTTAAGATTCCTACTTTCCCCAGAAGAGCTTATAATCTCATGTGAGGAGCCACTGCTTCATGACTTCTTATGAAACATTT
>NW_003852433.1:2696008-2696224 GCF_000181295.1 Otolemur garnettii | reverse complement strand
GTTAGAAGCATGTGGGGGATCCCATAAAAATACTCTTTATTTTCTAGTTGTCTTTCCATGTTTTGAGTTTGGTGTGCCCTCTTTGTAGGTGATAGGGTACAAAGCTAGCAGAATCCTTGTCTCTTGCTGAAAGGTCATTGAAATGGCCACTTCCTCTCTGGGTAATCAGATTCCTACCCATTCTTCAAAGCCTGGGGCCAAGTGTTGCTTCCTCCA
>NW_003852433.1:2688429-2695988 GCF_000181295.1 Otolemur garnettii | reverse complement strand
GTAAATGTCATCTTTAAATTTCTGAATGTTTTGTGGCCCACGTTAGTTTGGGAATTCCTTGAGGTAGGTGTCATAGTTGAACCCCAAAGCCACTCTGAAGTGGCTCCTTTTTACCTGCAATGGATGGTTGCCTATCAGATGCTAAGGGCCCTGTAGAGTTCTGGGGTTTGAGCAGAGGGGAGTATATAACGAAAAGGTAAGATTTAATTTCTGCCCTTAGAATTAAAACCCACACGAAGTAGCTGCAACAGGATGTCGTAGTGACAGTAGCTAACAGTACAAAGTAGGAAGAGAACAGAGGAGGGAGCTCCAAGTCTGCGTTTTCCTCTTTGCTTTCCAGACACCTAGACTGGAGGTTTCAGAGACTCCTTAAACTAAAGGAGTATAAAACAGAACTCTTCTCACCTCTTACTCCCTCCTCAACATGGACTGTCTGTTCTTCTCATCAATTAACTGTGTCACTGGCTGTGCTGCCTGAGTCAGAAATGCTGATTGGTCCCCTTGTCTCAAAAAAGTGCACCCAAATGCCTGTGAAATCCTGCCCCTTTTATCTCCTGGTTCAGTCCAAGCTATGCTCTGACAAACCATCCTGTCACCTAGAGCAGGGGTCTGAAAACCCTGCAAAAGGCTAAATAGTAAATATTTTAGATGTTGTGGGCCATATGGTGTATTACAGCTATTCAGTTATATATTTGTAATGCAAAAATAGTCATAGGCAATACATAAATATAAATAGTATGTCAGTTCCAATAAAACTATATTTATACGAATAGAGGCTGGCTGGTTTTGACTACCAAGGCCATAGTTTGCTAAGCCCTGATGTAGGACATTGTATGGATAACACTGATCAGATGCTGCCAGAGTTAACTTTCTAGACCAGCGGTTCTAATTTATCAGATGTTAAGGGCCTTTTAGAGTTCTGGGGTCGTGACCCACAGGAACTGTATTAAAGGGCCACGGCATTAGCAAGGTTGAGAACCACTGTTCTAGACCATTCCTGATGGCACTGTGCCCCTGCTTAAACACTAGCATCACTCCCTGAGGCTCTAAAGCCCAGTGCAGCCAAAGCTAATGTGCACTGTGAGCCCTTTTACCATTGGTAAAGTGGAACCTGTGGCACATTGGTCACAGGTGAAAGGAATTGAGCTGATTGCCGTGCTGCCCAGAACATCTCTGTTGACCGTGGAAACAGCGCTAAGCATCTGATTCCCAACCAATAGGAACAGAAAGTTGAGGAATGAAGCCATGATGTGTTAACAAAAATCATGTGTGAAATACAGTGAAGATAATTCTGGTTAAAGTTTTCTCGGTGTATTTTATTTGTTGTCCAGAAAATACTATCAGTGGCTGTTAAACTAAATGCTGTGTTCATAGAAAGGCTTGTAGAAAACTTAACACCTTCTCCACAATTGAACTTTGACTCTCCAGGCGGCATTGCTAACATGTTAACCTGGTCTTGGTGTCATGGCTCTGATAGGGAACACCAACACCAGGTCCTTGCCTAGAAAACTGACCCAAAGTTTCCCTGAGTCACTGACACTTAACTTGGGTTCGATCTGTTTACTTCTTGGGATTTCAGGAAAGCAATAAAGCACCCTGACATACCTCCTCTGCCTTGTTGATCCCTTGCGATTTCTGACACTACCTGCTAAGTCAGTCCCTGGCAGAATTGCCTTGCACTGCAGACTGAAGGAGGTTCTTGAAGTGGAACGGAGGCGTGGCTTATAGTGTTTATTAGTGTTTGTGCTAAACAAAAGCTTTGCCTCTGGGCATTCTGTTGCCTGATGGCTCCCAGCAGGCCAGAATGCCAAAGGCATGTCTTCTCCATCCTGCCTCCACTTTCCTATGGCTCAGGAGCCTGAAACAACTTGTCAGCCTACCCTGTAGGGATGTGAGTGCCTCCCGTCCCGGGTGTCCCATAGCTGTCTCTCCCCAAATCTTCCAAGAGATGCACTGAGTAAAACAAGAGACTTCTCCCAAGTCAGGCTGGGGGAGGTGTGGAGTCAAGCCCTGAATAGCCATGCCTAGATGTCACACAGCCATTCCTTTACGTCCGCAGTCAGCAACTATTTTTGGCCTTGTGTGGGCTATGCAGTCTCTGTTGTGGCTACTCACCTCTGCCTTTGTAGTGGGAAAATAACCAGAGACATTATACAAATGAATGGGCATGGCTGTGTTCAATACAACTTTATTTATACAAACAGGCAGCAGTTTGGATTTGGCCAAGGGCCATAGTTTGCCAGCCCCTGTTTAAAATTCTTCCTGTGGTTGTTCCTCTTAAGAGATTGCATAAAAAAAAATACCAGCTGGCACTTACTAGTGCCTACTAAGCCAATACATGATTGGCCTTACAACCACTCTATGAGGTAGGTGAAGAACCTGAGGCCCAGATCAGACTGATCTTGCCCTTCATATTACTAAAAGTAATAAAGCCAGAGTTGTAATCCAGGGGCCACTCACAGTCGGCCATAACCGCTGCTCATCCTTCCTCCCTGTCTCCCAGAACTGCCACGCTCTGTGCTCAAGGCATTTACCACGGGTCCATGTAAGGAGTGGCTGACCCAATGATAAAAATTCTATTAAGAACATTCTATGATCTTCAATACCCCTTAGGAACAAACTTCCATGACTGATTCTTCCCCAGAGCTTGAAGCCAAGAAAAACACTTCTTCCTAGATGGTGTTGAATTTCCTCCACAGTTTATGTGTCAGGAAACCCCCATGTTGCATTTACATCCAACTGAGGCACCCTCTTTGGGGGGGCTTCCTACCCCACCTCTTGGTTCCCCCTCCCCGCCCCTCACACTTGATTTTTGCCAATGATGATGCTGTGAAAGTTGAGGCTTTCTGTCTCTCCAGTTTCCATGACCCCTGTTGTTAAGTCCCCTGGAAATAGAGAGAAAAGTTTAGTGAAACTTGTGAAATGTATGTGGAAACATGAACGGTGCCTACACCTTGGAGTGAGAAATGAGAATAGCTGCCTTCTCTCCGGCCTCCCAGAGCAGGAACTCCTCCGCTGGGAACACCTGGAAGGGCGCACCCTAGTGGTTTGTTAGCGCGGTGCCTGGTGGGACTGTGGCTAGTCCCCTGGCCCCAAGTTGTCTTCAGCGTTTTACTTGACAGTCTTCTTTAGAAACTTTTTCTGCTGCTGGAGGCCTCAAGAACCCTCCCCATATGTGACTGCCCAGCAGTGCCTTCTATCACTAGAGATGACGTTTCTAGACGGTTCGGCATCTGGTGGCCCATGAGCTCACTCCTCTTAGGCGCGTGCCAGAAAGCTGATGGGGGGATTTCAGGATTCCTCTCTGCCCCTTCCAACACAACAGGCTCAGATTTTCCACTTGTGCGATTGAGGTCAGTGCCTGCATTCCTGCTGGCGAGCTCCCCGGGCCTAGGAGTGCTGGGCCTCAGGCGGGGGCCTCTCCCACTAGCCCTGGAATTCACTCTCCAGTAGGTTCTCTCTCCCCTCATGTTGTTTGTATGCCACAGGGTACCGTGGGTGGGTGGGGGCTCCCTGGTGACTCTGGACAGCCTGGCCCTGCCCTGGCTGTGGGGTCCCAGAATGAGGTGGTGGCCTCTGTGTTTGTTTGGGCCTCTGTGAGAATAGGGAAGAGACATCTGTCTGTCCAGGTGAGGAACAGTGGGATAACTATTGCCTGTAAGGAGCTTCTTCCCCTTACTTGTCAGTTTATCTAGAGAACAGAGAGCCCTGCGATCCTTACTGACATCGTGGGGTTTCCCTAATGGATGTTGCCCTGGGGCGTTGGCATCCCCTGTCTGCGCTCCAGGCCCGTAGCCTCCACTCTCTGAGCAGGGTCTGCAAGTAAGTCTTGGCCCCTCCAAGTCTCAGTGTCCTGCCATGGAAGTCTGGGTAATCCAACAGGGAATGTGGCCATGTGACAAATGTGTAAAGTGGGGCGCCCCTGGAGGCCTGGTGTTTAGCAGCGCTTTCCAGGAGTAGATGAGAGGTCTTTTGCTCCCTGCTTGCTTACAGAGGGCCCACAGTGAGCCTCTTGGCTTTGTACCTGGAATTTGTTTTCTTGGATCTTCTTTCCTGAAGTTGCAGCTTGCTTCAGCAGAGATGATGTGCACTTGGCTATCGTCTTTCTTAGCTCAGCTCCCCACCTTGGGCTTCACTGAGTCCACTTCTGTCCAATATCTCTTCCTCTGAACCGGAGCCTCTGGCGAAAGCTGCCTGTAGTCGGCCATCTTCCTTCCTCCTCAAGAAATGTGTAAAGTGAAGCATGAACATCTTTACAGCCGTGGGTTTGCCCCTTGGTTGGTCTATTAGTCAGCTAGGGTGACCGGCCATCCTAGTTTGCCCAGGACACAGGGCTTCTTGGGAGGCTGGATTTAGGTGCCAAAGCTGGGACATTCTTGGGCACATGGGGACAGGAATGGGGACCCCAAATGTCAACATTCTTTAAGCCAGAAGCTTTTCAAATGCAAAGGCTCAGCACCTGTGGCTCGAGTGGCTAAGGTGCCAGCCACATACACCTAAGGTGGCACGTTCAAATCCAGCCCAGGCCCACCAAACAACAGTGATAGCTACAACAACAACAAAATAGCCAGGCGTTGTGGTGGGTGCCTGTGGTCCCAGCTACTTGGGAGGCAGAGGCAGGAGACTTGCTTGAGCCCAGGAGTTGGAGGTTGCTGTGAGCTGTGATGCCACGGCACTCTACCCAGGGGGACAGCTTGAGGCTCTGTCTCAAAAACAAACAAACAAAAAAAAGCAATGCGAAAGCTGAACCAACATGGTATGGGAAATAGGCAACCTCGTTTTGTAACCTGATGTGCTTCAAACCAACTGCCTAACCTCCATCTTTTCGGTCCTGGCACTACCCAGAAGGTATCAGGGTGGGGCAGGGCACAGGTCACGTGGAAGCTGCCCACTGAGGAGGTGCACTTTGCTCAGACAGCTGACCCAGCAAATCCCCCCGTGCTGTGATGTTTTGTCCCCTCCCCACACCATCCTCAAGGGGGGAGCTATCTCCTTTCCATCCTTTGGAGGGAATTGGAGTGTAAGAAGCTGCTCTCAGCTGAAAAGAGACAGAGCTTCCTGCAGCCAAAGACCCCTCTTTAAAAGGAAGGGGGTGCATGTCATTCTCTTTTTGATTCCAGAGACAAACCTCTCTGAGTGCCCAGGGTCCCTGTGTGTTGGCCTGACCACCCTCTCCATCCTTGCCCAGCTGCTGGCCCTCACCATTAGCTGCAACCACAATGGCCTGGTTCCAGCTTCTCTGAGACCAGTGCCCATTGTGCCCTGTAGGCCCAGAGCCCCTGTTCCTCTGTTCATCCTTCAACCTCAATGCAGAGGCCACATTCTCAAAGAAGCCTCCCTGGACCTCCTGACATGACTGGTACCCCTAACTGGGTGCTGCCATCTAGACAGGCTGGGAGCTCCCTAAGGGCAGATATCAGGAACACTTGGGATCGGCCATTGGAGGCGCAGGGCCTGCCCACTGCCTGCCACAGAGTAGGCCACACTGAATAGATCTGTCTTGAGTGAACGGGGCAGAGAAGCCCAGAATTAACTCCTTGCCTCTGGTGCCTTTCCCCCCCTGAGCAGCCGGGCCACCTCCCTACGACACCAACCATTTCCCTGACCCTGCCAGCAGTGTGACTCAGGCCCCATCCCAGCAAGAACCACTCTACCTCCATTCCCTCCCATCCTTTGTGAGGAAATATTTCTGTTTTATGACTAACTCTGCTTCTCATTTCTCTCGCGTTATCTTAATGAATTAACTGGGTCCCTATCGTTCCCCTGGCCCCCCGCAGTTTATGAGCTATACAGCAATATCTGCGATCTTAGTCAACCCCACACAGTTGTTGTGCTGGTTCCTATTACAGTAATTGGCATAAACTTTATTCTTTTTGCAGAGAGATTTTTTGGCCCGCTGAGACTGCATAACCATCTGCCATAAATTGAGACTAGTACGGCTTATTTGGGTGAATGCAAAATTGGATCCCATTCTTTACTCTGTGGCTTGATTCAACTTCCAGATGGTTAATCCACATGAAGTAATAGGAATGCACCACAGCTCTGCTTAGCTGAAGATGGAGACGTAATATTTATTTGCTGATGTGGAGGCCTCTAAACGCTGCCCTGTCGGGATGTCAATATATAACACAGCAGCACAAAAATGTCAGCTTGTTCCACAGGAACGACAGCGTTCCTCTGAGTTGCCATGGGGGACCCCTGGATGTCATTTTTTTTTTTTGGTCTGCCCTTGACTTAATCTCAAGAGGTTTTGTTCTCTCCTGGGCTGTTTCTTATCAGCCATGTCTGCCCGTGTAGCTGACTTCACATCTGCTTTGACTTTAGTGCCTGTGACATTTTCATTAATACTTCCCAAGGTTGAGCCTTTATTCCAAATATCCTGCAGCTCAAGGAAGCCGCAGCTCAGCTGGGGGCTGCTGGGAAATTTGGCCCAGCAACATAGATGGGCTCAGACATCTCCACCCGGTTGGGCCAATCAATCCTTCTTAATTTTTCCTTCTCACACCGACCTGCCATGCTGGGAAGGTGCTGAAGCAGATCAAGGTGAGAAGACTTGGGGTCATAGCTTTAGCTCCAGGGGGCCTTTGCTGCCCCCCCAGTGCCTCACCAGGATTACCTGCCCTTTGATGGACAACTTTGCCCTTGCAAACTCTTCAATTTCAGAGCCTGCCCAGGGAAGACCGGGATTCAGAGCTTCCTCTCTGTACCCCCGGGCCCTATGGAGTGCCTTCATCTGACTCACCTGGGGAGTGTGATTAAAAAGGCAGACTTCTAGGTCCAGGGAGTCAATTTGCCCAGACTGCTATGGTTTTAATACTGAAAGTCATACCTGTTGGAGAAGCCCTCAGATCTGGGCAAATCTCGACGGCTGGTTACCCTGCTTGGGCCCTTTCTACTGACCCAGATGTGCAGAATGAGGATGTTTGAGGACTCAAGCCTAAAGGGCTGCATTCTGATCAGGTCTCATGGATGATTCTGAATTGCTCTTGGGAACCATAGTGGTCAGCCACCAGTGCCTTAGGGCCCTGCCGTCTCCTGTGCCTGGCACAAAGTGGACTTAGATAACATTTGACACATGCCTTTAGCACACAATACCATCATCGTTTACTTGTAGTGTTGGCCTCCTGCTGCCCAGATCACTTTACTGTTCTCTGTGCCTGGCTTATTATAGTCAACACTCAGAAAGATGGACTGAGGAGTAATTTGAGACAAGAAAGTATTCACGGTAGGGAACATGACCCTACCCACACCTACTGCCCACATGCGTTTCCAAAGTTCTGGGGTGGACTTGATTGGAAATTAGATCCAGGACATTCTCCTAGGGCAGGCATCAGATCGAGGGTTTTTTTTTTGTTTTTTTTTTAAGGAATGAAAACCTTGAAAGTTTCAAGATGGAACAAATAAGGAATTAGATCTAAGAAACTCTAAAATGGAATGGACTGGAACCATGAATGTTGTAAAATGGAGTTGCTCTTTCTTCCTTAATCTTTACGAGAGCTTCTGCTGACAGAAAGTGTACGAGGCTGGACCCCTTGTACCTGATTAACAAAGCCCAGCAT
>NW_003852433.1:2681715-2687648 GCF_000181295.1 Otolemur garnettii | reverse complement strand
GATTAACAAAGCCCAGCATTCCTTGGTGCTTTCAAATGTTTAAAGAGTAAACTAACTGGCCCCTTTCCCTCTGGTAGAGAGACCGGAGCGATTCTCCTGAGTAGCAAACATGTCCTTCCTCATGCTGTGACCCACCAGGCCCCTCTCTGCTCTCCTGATCTGCCTCTTCACCCCACTGCAGCCACAGCAGCTGCTTCCCACCAGACAGGCCCCTCAGCCTTTGCACTGGCTGTTCCTGCTGCCTGGAACGCTCTTCTCCCAGGTCTCTGCAGGGCTCCCTCCTCCACCCCACTTAGTTGCTCAGATGCCCGCTCTGCAGGGGGTGATCTGGACCATTTTCAGGCTCTCCTTCCATTTACCAAAGCTCTTAATTCTTCACAGCACTTATCTTTACCGAGAGGCGGCTTGCGTTTATGTTGCTTGTCTCCCCGCACTGTGCTTGGTGTGCCTGGGACCAGGTTTGATTGTCCATCCTAAGATGGACGTAAAACTGAACAGGGCTGTCCAAATATAGTAATAGCCATCAGCGTCACTCCACCCCAGAGCGGCGATTCTGGAGCATTCTGTATAATTGGAGCACAATTAAGCATATAGCAGTGTTTCCACCAGGCCATGAAACTGATTCTGAGCTTTCCCAACGTGGCCTCGGTCTTCCTTCCTTTTCCCGGTAATGACAAGTCCGGATCCACCATCAGGAAGACCCTGCGGTCTGCATCACAGGAGAATACTGGGGAATGAGAATCATGCTAACAGGACTCGATACCGTGACATTGGGCTACATATCCAGTGACAATTTCCTTGATTTTGCAGCCAACATAAATAACAGTAAGTGGATTCCCACTTCTGAGTTGGGGGCATGGGGTAGCCAGGAATCTGCCCAGCCTGGGCTGCCACTGATGGACCAGGCCGGGCCCCTTGGTGCAATCAGCAGAGCTGCACCCCACTCCTCCCTCTCCACACGTGCTACACCACTCACTGGGCTCACTCACTCTTCTAGGAGTGCCAGGTGCTGTGCAAAGTATTCTCAGTGTGACAAGGGTTAAAGAGGCCAACAACAGAGAAAAGAATTAAGACACCTATTTGCCACCCAAATTCAGCTGTGTAGTAAGATTTCCTCTGTGTATATACAAACCACATACACAAACTAGACTGTGAACTCCTGGGGGGTGAGGTCTACACTCGAGGTGACCAGTCTGGGAATGTTGGAAGTTATCTGCGGCCCCTCATTATTAGAGATGAGATGATAATAAAAGAAGGAAGTGAGATGTCTAGCAGGGCAAGGTTAGAGACAACGTGCGTGTTTACCCATGGGGGAATGTACAGGTACAATAAGGGATATTCATAAAATGGAATATTATATAGCTGTTAAAAAGAGAGAGCTAACATTATACTTACCAGCAAGGATGAATCTTGAAAATTAATATTGATAGAAAAAAAAAGTTACAAATGAGCCATAGAGGGCAATGTTATTTCTGTTCATTGAAACACTGTCTGCCAAAGGCAGTGCTGTTTGTTGTTCTTAGATACATAAGTATCTAAGTATATGAAGGGGCCGCAGATGATCTGGAAGAATGAAACTGTTAAATATCATACAGCTGGGAGGGCAATAGCCTGGGATTGAGGGTCCATATAGGCTGATGGTGATATTGAGTCATTCACAGACAAATGTCCTTGAGGGAATCAGTTCATTCCTGTCTAGCTGCCGATTAAAAATAAATGAGGTTTCTAGTGTCCCTCCCAGTCTGCATTGGGATATCCCTAGCCAGGGCCCCTGAGCCACAGTGTGCCTCCCGAGTGGAACTTCAAAAATGCATGTTCAACTCATGGGACCTCGGTATTTATAAAACCAATACACTAAGAAAGCTTTCTTGGCCAACAAAAGATTTCTTTATTGAATTCTGAATATAAAATTTTACTCTCTAGAGCATTCTCTACTCCCCCCAAGATAGTAGTTCTCAACCTTCCTAATGCTGCGACCCTTTAATACAGTTCCTCATGTTGTAGTGACCCCCAAACATAAAATTATTTTCCTTGTGACTTCATGACTGTAATTTTGCTACTATTATGAATCTGATATGCAGGATGTATTTTCATTGGTCACGACCCACAGGTTGAGGACGCTACAGAGAGATTCTATGTATCCTTTGATTTGTGTCGAACATCCTTGCATCTGCTTGTTCTTGCTGTTGTGTCTATTTATTTTTGCTGATCTGTCTTCTTGTTTTAGCTAAGGAAGTCTGGTACAGCTGTAGTACCTCACCCCCCTACAGGCTTCCTTTGTTTCTTCCATGACCAAATTTCTTCTTTGATTCTCTCTCTCTCTCTTTCTTTTTTCCCCCTTCTCTCTCTCTGTCCAAACTCACTTGTCGTAGATAGCTTCTCTCTGCCATGAGCTCTGCTCGGTGGGATCCAGATGTCAATGCAAGGTAGTTCCTCCCCTCAAGGAAATGAAAATTCAGTACTTTGCCCCTCCCCAGGCAGGACGACACGTGTAAGGCAAGGCCACCTGGGGAGGATCAGGAATCCTGAAAGAGAGGTCCGTTCCAAGTAGAAACTTTTATAAAGGCCATTGACAACCAGGCTTATGTGCAGAGGAGGGTGGGCAGAAGGGAGAGGGGAGTAGACACTGGCTCTATGAGGAATGGTGGAAAGGCCCGGAATGCAACATTCCATTTCAGAGAGAAAAGATCTCTGTGCCTCTGTGCAGCTGTCAAGGATCCAGTAATGTGGGTTTGGGGGAAGGAGGGCCCCAGCTGGGAGTCCACACAGGTTGAGACAATTAGGGGGATAATTCGGGCTGAGTCATCTTGGTGGAGGCCTGGAGGAGGGTGTTGGGTGGGTGTGGGCCCCATCAGTATAATTGCTCTAGACTTCTGGTTCTCTTTGACATGGCACTAAACTAAGTTAATCCACAGCTTGAAAAGTGTTGCGTCTCCTCTTGCAGTGTAGCATTAACAGCAAAATCTGCCTGAACCCGACTCCAGGGTGACCTGGGAAGGACTCTGTCTCAGGGGCAGGGAACAGGGAACATCGGTGGGATCAGGATAATTAGAATCCTTACCCCAAGCCTCAGTAATGCCTTTGTCAGAAAATAGGAATTATGCTATATCCCATCAATTCTAACTCATACTGTTTTTTAAATTTGCATTTTAATATTTCTTAAGATTGTGATGTGGCGTACAACTGATGGTGTCTTCGACTGGGTGAATTATGGAAATAAGAAGAGAAAAATAGAAGACTCACTACCATATACAGAGTGTTTATTCTCCATCAGGGAGTCCTTCCATGAACTTTATAATTTAATCTTCTTTTTATTTTTTTCATTTAATTTTCTTGATGACCCTATGAGATGGGTACCAATTTCATGCCCATTTTATGGATGCAAGAACCAAGGTTTTGAGGGTGAATTGCATGTCACAGCCAGTACGTAGGCAATACACAATCTGGCAAAGTGGTTTCAGCACTTACAGACACATCATACACATGGGTTGAACAGAGCATATTTATGTTTCCAGCTTGCCTGACACGTAGCAGGTGCTCCAATATTCCAGTCTTCCTGCTCAGAGCATAGCACCACCAACCACGTGGATGCTCAGGAAGTGTTTGTTGCCCGGACGACTGAATGGCTGGATGAACTCCCCCCTGCCACATCTCTCAGCCTACCCTGGAGGTCATCCACAGATACTTCAGTGCTCTTGGCCCCGTGAGTGGACAGGCTGGCTAGAAGCGCAAGAGAATTAGTTAACATACCCAAACTCACCCCTTAAGCCAGAAAAGTGTGAGTGTTGGTGGATGAATACCCTGGCTCCAGTGTTGCAATGAAGAGCAATCCACAGCCTCAGTCTCCCAGAGGCCCCCAGCAGGACTGCACGCCAGATGCCCACGGTGGTAATTCACTTCCTAATGCATCCCCGCCTGGTTTTCCTCCTCTCTCACTGCCCTGCTCTGAGCTCTCCTTCCTGGGGTCACCTGACAAAGGACTTGCCCCCACATCCTTTCCTCCGGGTCTGCTTTTGGGGGAGCCCAGATTGAAGCAGTGATGTGGACTTCAACCTGACCATGCTGGCCAAGGAGGTGGTGGTGTCATAGGATTCTTGTGATAGTGGGGGAAAGAGAGGGGCCAGGCCCTGACAGAGCCCACAGCAAGATGCTCCTGGTCATCACCTAGAGCATGCTCGGTTCTGTGGCTAGAGGTTGTTAAGCCCTGCAGATCACAGCCATGGTGGCATGAAGATAAGGAGCCGTTTGGGAACCCTGCACTCACTTCTGTGCACAGAGTGGGCTGGCTTCAGGGAGGGGACTGTGCTGGGCCCTGACAGACACTTAGAAGCTGCTGCAGGAGCGGCACTGTGGCTTGGGGTCAGGCCACCTGGATTTAGATTCCAGCTCTGAGGCTCCCGGGCTCTGTGTGTGGCACCCTCTTTCTCAGTCTCTCTTTTCTCTTTGTACAAGAGTCCCTGCATCTCAGGTTGCAGAGGGGGCCCACTCAAATAACGTGTGTAAAGAACTTCACGTGGAGAGCCAGGCAAGCTACGAACCACTCTACACAGGGGGATTAGAGTCAATCTCCAGGTTTAAGATCTTTCAGTATCTCTCTCTGTTTCTTCTCAGCTGTCAAATAAGCTCAGAGTCACTGTGTAGTGGCCATATGGTACATGTTGATCACTGAAGTTAAAAGTTAATAAAGATTTATCTTATTCCCTGGACACTCTATATTCCTGCCCCACTGACTGCTTTTGTTCTCACCACAGGGCCTTTGCACATGCTGTTTCTGCTGCCTGGCAGGCCTTCCACAACCTCAACAATCTAACGGCATCTCAAGCCCCTGTTTGCCATTGTCCCGACTGTACTCCTTTGTGTGCTTGTTGAATATTGCCTCTTCCTTTAGTCTAAGCTCCAGGAGGTCAGGGGTTGTGCTTTTTTTGCTCATGGCAGCTTTTCTACCTCCATGGGCAGATTCTGACATACATCAAGCCTCAATAAATGTTTGTTGAGTGGATGTCTGAATAGGGGGCTTGTGTTTGTGGGGTGGGTGAGGGGAGAGAGTTGTGTTTGTTTCAGCCATTTAGCCTGGGCAGGAGGAAAGGGGTGTGTTTGGAGCCAAATCAGCCTGTGTTCAGAGCCCAGCTCTGCATGATTTTCAGAAACTGGAGCCTGGGAGGCGCTGTGGCTATGAGGCCATTGCTTACTATGATGTTATAATTGTTGGGTCAGATTTAATTGCACACTAAAAAGCAGATGGCCATGCTGTGTGGCTGTGACACATCACTCTGTGTGTGCCTGGCATTACCACTCCAGCGGGCATAGGGGCCTTTGTTCTCAGGATTCAACAAAAGTCAGGCTCAAGCAGTTTGGATATTTCCAAGCAATTCTTGTCTATTGTTGGGGTATCTCTGGCCATTGCTTCTTCTTGGTCTGCGACAGGGCAATTGAGACCAAGTCACGGAGGGACAACAAGGGCACAGGAATGGTCATCTAGGAGAAGGCTCTAGCAGCGAAGGTTTTGCTTTCAGCTCCCAGGAGGGCTGCAGCAGTTGCCGGCCCAGGCAGGGGAAGACAAACAGGATCACACAGGAGCTCAGAGCCAACTGCTGGGTTTGTTCCCGCAGCCACCACATGCAAATGGCTTCACCTCCCTGGGACTCAGTTTCCTCATCTCTAAAATAGCCCTAATAGTACTTAAAAGGAAGAGGAGATACCACTGTAAAGAAACTTTTAAAAACAACCAAAGGTGCGGCCGCTCGGATCACACAGCTATTTCCTCCCCCGCATTCTTCCACTCCCTCCTGTCTGTGCACATTTCGCTGACGTGGCTGCAGGCACCATGTGCATTCTGCTTCTCCTAACCTTCTGTTAGATCACAGTGCCTCATGTTTCTACATGCTTCTCATAGTTCACATTTTTACTGGTTGCTAGGTTGTCTACTGTGGCAG
>NW_003852433.1:2674097-2681695 GCF_000181295.1 Otolemur garnettii | reverse complement strand
ACACACACACACACACACACACACACACACAGAACCTTTGCCATCTGCAGGGCGTTCAGATCGCTGCTGGATTTCCAGCGCGACAGGCAACACTGGAATGAACACCTTCATTTTGATCATTATTTTTGCTGCTTTTGAATTATCTCTTGAGGATAAATTCCAAAGTGGAAGTTCCCCGAGTCATGTCCCATAACATGGGCATTCGGGGGCGAGGGTGGCATTTCCAGCAGAGCTGTTCAACAAAGGGACAGGACAGATTGACTCAGGTGACAGTGAGGCTCCCGGGGGTGGGAGGGGAGCCATCCATTGATCTATTTATTGGGCCCTGCAGTAAGTATGTAAAGCAGGGTTAGGTGCTGAGCACATGGGTGACACGGTCCCTGCCTCCTGGGAGCTCATAGGCCGGGAGGAAACAGAGAGGTAAAGGGGGATCTCCTAGTGCGTGCTGGCTATGTCGCGATGAGAGGGTCCGGAGTGGTGGCTCCCAGCCCAGCCTGGGAGTACTCTGCTCCAGGCAGCCACACGTCGGGATAAATGGTAACAATTTGCTGTGGTATCCTGTATTTTAAGGGACCTTAGCTCCATCAGCCTGTGGTTCCTTCTTCTGCTGAGGACCTTGTAATTCAGAGAGGCCCACATGGGAGGTGTGATTTGTTCTGGGGAGTTCCAGGCATTCAGTCCTAACGACCCCAGAGATTGTGGGAGGGTTTTCTCCTTTAGATATTCACCTTTAGAACTTAGTCCTTCTGATTGAAACCTTGTCCTCTTTGACTGACATCTCCACGTGCCCCCGTATCCCGCCTCCAGCTCCCGGGAACAACCATTCTGCTCTCTGATTCTGTGAGTTTGACCATCTTAGATTCCACCTGTTAAGCGAGATCACTTGGCACTTACCTTTCTGTGCCTGCTCATTTCATGTAGCCAATGTCCTTCACGTTTGTCCCTATCGTCACAAATGACAGGATTTGCTTTTTATTTTATAAAGCTAAAAAATATTCTGTTGCATTCCTGTGTACCTTTTTATTTGTCAATTTTAAAAATTAATTAAAAATATTTATCTGAGGCTCGGCACCCTTGCACAGTGGTTAGGGCGCCAGCCACATGCACCTGGGGTGGCAGGTTCCAACCCAGCCTGGGCCTGCTAAGCAACAATGACAACTGTAGCAAAAAACAGCCAGGTGCTGTGGCGGGCTCCTGTAGTCCCAGTAACTTGGGAGGCCGAGGCAAGAGAATCATTTAAGCCCAAGAGTTTGAGGTTGCTGTAAGCTGTGATACCACAGCACTCTACCCACGGTGACATAGTGAGACTTTGTCTCAAAAAAAAAAAAAATCTGAAGAATTAGTGGATACTGTGGAAGTGTGATGATTAGTGGATGGGGCTTACAAGAAGGCAGCTGCTTGAGTCACTTCTTACATTTCTGAGAATCCAGAAGCTTCTCTGGTCAGTTTCCAGGGAGTGTGCACAAATCCCACCTGCATGAGGGCCATGTTGTGAACTGTTGGCTCTTAAGTCCTGACTGCACTTAGGTCTCTGTGTGACCTTCTGCTAGTCACTTCATCTCTCTGTTTCCCTTTCAGGCACATGGATGGTAACCCTACGGGTTCCATCCCTGGGCTGGGGCACTTCACTCCCTTCCCTCCCTGGTGTATGTCAAGGCTCCTGGAAGCAGAATCCAGATTTCTCTTTGGTGAACAGCTCCCCTCCTGTCTCAGACTGTGGACTGTGGGGCTGATCCCACTCCCTAACTCCAGGGATAGGCCATGATTCAGACCTGGCCAATGAAATACCATGGTGGTTGGCTGAGGAATGGGCCCATCAGAATCAGCCAGTGGCAATATTAGGGCTTTGGCTGAAAGTCCTTCATAATAGGTATTTTTTTCTCTGGTGGAATTGCTAAGCCACAGGAAGCAAGTTTTGAGCTTCTAGGGACTATTTATCATCATAGAGAGGAGGACCTATCTGGAAAGAAACCAGAACAGAGCCAAGACGTGGAGAGAGACTGATTTCTAAATGGAGCACCTGGATCCAGCCATACCTGAAGGTAGAATAAATATATTAATCAATGAATTTCCAATTTGGGTTTTTTTTTTTATTAACAGACAAGATCTTGCTATGTTTCCCAGGATAGACTCAAACTCTTGGGCTTAAGCAAGCCTTCTGCCTCAGCCTCCATAAATGTTCATTTTGGGTCAGCTAGTTTGAGCTAGGTTTCTATCACTTTCTTCCTAATTGTTCTTGTGCATCCATTCACCCCCTTCCAACACAACTGCTATCGAACAGCTGGAATGCTCTTTCCAAAGTACAAACTTGACCTTGTCACTGCTGTTTCAACCCTTCCATGGCTCCTTCAAGATAAAGTCCAGACTCATTAGCCTGATGTTCAAGCTGTAGATCTGTCAACAGATCTCTCTCCCACTGTGTCCACCAAGGGCACTGTGTTCAGCCACACACTCTCCTGTTTCTACACCTTGTACCCTTCTCATGCTATTCCCTACTGTCTGTCTCCATCAAGCTTAGCCTTCCATGCTCAGTTCTAAGACCATTCCCAATGGAATTGGGTTGGGTTTTGCACTTTGAGATTACTTGCTTATAGAACTCCCAGGAGCATGTGTTATAAACACAGCTCTTCCAACTACTGGGTTGGATTCTGTGAAGTGGGAGCCAGGAATCTCAGATTTTAATAAGAGCTCTGAGCATCTTCCTCACTCTTCCACCCTCCCACGTCTCTTCCCCCTCTGAGTCTCCGATGTCTCCTCTGTAAAATGGGTATGAAAAACCTACCTGACAAGGTTGCTGGGAGAATGAAGTGTGGCAATGTAAGTCCCCAGCCTGGTGAGGGGCGCTTGGTCCATGATGTCTTTGATGGTCATCAAGCTTACTCTCTTGCAGGGTGACTAATTGTCCTCATTTTCCCTGAGCTGAGGGTTTCCTTGACTATAAGGGTTTTGGTTTAAAATATGGGAAGGGCTCAGGCAAATCAGGATGGGTTGATGACCCCATGTGCCCTGCTTTCTTTTCCCTGGAATAAAAATCTTGTTTATCTGCCCCGACCCCACGGGCCAGCAGAAATCACTAAATCTGGCGCCCCAACAGAAAGGCAGGAAACTCAGGGAACAAAAGCACAAACCATTTTTGAAATTATTAAGAATTGGGGTTTTCCTTCCAGGACTGATATGGTCTGCATGTGGTTGCTCTTTATTTCACTGAAGGGGTCACATTTTGACCCCACCACCCCTCCTCTGGCCCCTCGACCCCACCCAGGTGCGTGACAGAGTCCAGAAAGCCACGCTGGCCAAACTCTGGCTTGCATTTTCTGAGTTTTGGATGCACCAAACTATACATCTCAATATTCCTTCCATTAGAGTCTTGAGACCTTTTTTTTTCTGTGCTGAGTTCCTGGATTTATTTTGAGCCAAACGGCTCCTCACCCAAACTCCTCTGCCTCTTTTCAAAACCCAAGGCCACGTCCAACCTCACAGGCCCAAACCACGCTTACATAACCCCCAGTGACACTAACTGTTTGTGAGGCCAGTCGGAGTGGGGCCGAGGCTGCCTGCTGCAGAGCACAGGGGACATTTTGTCCTGCAAAATGATGCTGTTTGGGGTGTGTGCGTGCGCGTGTGTGTTTTTCCCCTCCTGAAATTCAAAAACAGCTCCTTTTGCTCAAGCTGTCAGAAAGGAGAAGAAGAAAAAAGAGTCTGCAATAATTTCAGTGTTGGGCCCAGATCAAGAATTGCAAATGCTAAGAGAATATTTTCCAAAGTTACAAGGCAAGTAGGAGTCGCCGAGTTACGGGAAATTGGAGGCTGACCTTGTGTAACTTCCAGGGGCCCTGTCTCGTGGCTGCTTCCTCAGCGCTGATGGCTTTTCTCCCGTCATTATAGCTCACAGTGATCTCGTCCTCCTTGTGTGCCACATGCCACGTGAGGCACTCCTGTGCTTTATCTTAGTTCTTCCTCAAAAAGAAGTCCTCTTAACTATCCCCACTTTGCCGAGGAGGAAAATCAAACTCAGAGAGGTTGAAGGGATTTGTTCAAGGTCAGCTTACTGATTATTGGAGAGCAGTGATTTGAATCCAGGTCCTCCTGACTCCAAAATCCAAACTTACACCTGATGTTGATATGAGCACCTACTGTGTACAAGTTGATATGTTTTCTGCTGTCACGTGGCTTTCTTGCTAAATATCCAGCCAAAACTCGGTTTTCAGTTTAAGTGGTTCTCCGTAGGTGGCATTTGGTATTCCCACCGGGAAGGTTCTGTTCTGAAGGTGCGTGCCTACGGCCCCAGTGTGTTTGCATGGATGGGCCTGTGATGAGTGTTCCTGTAAGTGAATTCTTTGATGGAGAAATCTGAGGCGTGGGATCAACCCCACAGGGTTACCTAACTCATAACCTGCCTCTGTGAAACAGTCCAAAGAAAGAAACTATCATTTGGTTAAACACCTACTATGTGCATTAGGAACCTTGTCTGATTTAATTCTTCCAACAACTTCCAAAGCCAGGTGCTGTTGTATGTACCCACCTTAGAGCAGCAAAACTAGGCTCTGAGAGGAAAAGAGATTGCCCAATGTCACAGTGCCAGGAAGCAGTGGAGCTGAGATGGAACCCAGGTTCACCCATTAGACCAGTGATTCTCAACCTTCCTAACGCCCTGATATATTTTCATTGTTACAAAGAGCTGGTGACCCACAGATTGAGAACCACTGCACATGACCAATGTGTCCTGAGTACTTGTTCTGTGCTAGGTGGGGTGCTGGCAATTTGGGGGTGAATGCGTCATACTCTCTGTTCTTAAGGAATCTAGTTGGAGAAACAGGATGGTGACCTCACAAAGTAACAGTGCTGGGATGGGGACAGCAGAAGGGGCCAGAGGAGCATTCAGGGAAGGCTTCTTGGAGGTGGTGATTATCTACAGTAAGACCTGTCAGTCTGGAAGATCTATGGAGTCAGCAGCTGCATTTATCTTGGTCACCACTGTGTCCCCAGCACAGTGCCTAAGACATTGTAGGTCCCCCAAATATATGCCTAGAACCACTGAATGAGTTGGGGGTTAGTCAGTGTAAGAGGAAGTGATAGTGGTAGACAGAATAATGGCCCCCAAAGGTGTCCACGACCTTGTTCCCAGCACCTATGAATATGTTACTGTACATGGCAAAAGAGACTTTGCAGATATAATTAGCATTAAGGGATCTTGAGAGGGAGAGATTTTTCTGAATTATCCATGTGGGCCCATTCTAATCATGTGGGCGCATGCAGAGAATCCTCCCTAAGATGTGGCTCTGCAAAATGGTTGGAGGAAGCAATGTTGCTGGCTTTGACGATGGAAGGGGAAACCAAGAGCTGGAAGAGGCCAGAGGTCAGAACCTCCCCTTAGCCTCCAGAAAGGAATGCAAAAAATAAAAAAATAAGGGCGGTGCCTGTGGCCCAAAGGAGTATGGTGCTGGCCCCATATAACGCAGGTGGTGGGTTCAAACCCGGCTCTGGCCAAAAACTGCAAAAAATAGAAAAAAATAATTTAAAAAGAGAGGCATGCAGCCCCACTGACAGCCTGATTTTAGTTTGGTGAGACCCATGTCAGATTCCTCAACTAAAATATAACAAATCAGTGTTGGTTTAAGTCTTTAAGTTCATGGCGATTTGTTACAGCAGCAAGAAGAAACTGATACAGGGGAAGAAAGTTCCAGGCCCAGGGAACAGCATATGCAAATTCCTAGAGCTGAGGAAAAACATGGCCTATGCTGCAAAGTGCCAGCAGGGGGCATGGAGGCGAGAGTGCCTGTTGCTGCTCCCTGCCCTTGCCTCTGAGACGCCTCCCCTAGGAGATAGGCCCACACTTAGCAGTGTGAGCAGACACCTGAAGGCTCTAGAAAGCCAGCCAGGGCAGTCCCTTTTAGAGACCCCCCTTTCACCCTAGCCTGCCTCCTTTCCTTTTGTGAGGCAACGTGAGGTAGGACTCTTTGGAAAAGGGAGAAAATCGTGACCAATGCAAGGATGTCTAGCGGTCAGCATGGAGCCCAAGCGTTCCGTTCCTGTACGCTCTCATTATCATAATACTGTTCTTTAAAGTGATTGTAACCTCAGCATAGCACTTTATGGTGTGCCTTGTGGTCACCCACGTGAGCCTCCCCTAAGCCCTGTGAGGTCTGCAGGGCTGAGGACAATAGCCACGGTCTGCAGAGGAGGATAAAGATGTTCAGAGATGTGCAGCGATGTGCAAGGGCCCCCAGCATGTCGCGTGGGGCTCACTGGGACCTGTGTCTTCTCACGGTCTTTCCTGTCCCTGAAAGTGGAATGACTATCCAGTTGTATTTTTGTTTTAAATTGTAGTATGATACATATTATATAAAATTATTATTATTTTAACCAATTTAAAGTATATAATTCAGTGGCATTAAGCACATCCACAACATTGTGCAACCATCACGTGTAAGTAGTTCCAGAAGGTCTGCACACCCAGAGAACCCCACGTCCTTTCAGTAGTTACTCTCTATTGCCCGCCCTCCCCATCCCCAGTCCTGGCAACCCAGGCATCTATTTTCCGTCTATTTTTTGTGTCTCTAGGTTTGTCTATTCTGGAGATTTCATAGAAATGCGATCATACCACGTGTGACCTTTTGTGTCTGACCTCGTTTACTCGGCATAACGTTTCCAAGGTTCGTCCACGGCATAGCAGGCATCAGTGCTGCGTTCCTTTCTGTGGCTGAATAATATTTCAAGCTGTATAGATAAGCCACGTTTTGTTTATTCATTCCTCAGTTGGTGGACATTTAGATCATTTCCACCTCTCGGTTCCTACAAATAATGTTGCTATGAACATTTGTGCTCAAGTTTTGTCTGAACACCTGTTTTCAATTCTCTTGGCTGTATATCTAGAGAGCGTGGATCACTGGGGCACCTGGTAATTCTAAGTCGAAGTTATTGATAAACCTGTGTTAACTTTTAACTTGTCCTTGGTCCCACATTTTGTGAAAATCAAGGTAGAGAGCTGGTGTTTCTGGTTCAGGTCTCGGTTCTTTGCCGGGCAGTGCTCTCTGGTTTGGAGGGATCTGAGGAAGTGCTCACCTGCTTTTGGCCACTACACAGCTCTAAAGAACTAACTGTCCCTGTCACTTCTTAAAAACTCAGCTGTATATGGCCCAGTCTGGGATTAGTGGAGTTACTCAGAGGAGAGGACAAAAGCAGGTGGAGAGATGGGTTGGAGGAGGCACCTGTGTCAACTTAAAGGAACAGGGTGTGCACAGGATCCCGTGGGCATCAGATGCCCTCCTGGGTGAACAGTGGGGCAAAGCTCAGAGGTGAGGCTGTGTTCCATGTCTGTGGCCATTAACAACAAGAAGAGGGCACACAGAAAGCATTTTGGAGGATCCAACACACCTGGTTCAAGGTTGGCTCCATTAGGCGGGCCCATGCATCTCTGACCCTCAGTATTCCCATCCAGAGAATGGGACCACTAGCCAGAATCTGTCTAGTGCTGAGGTTTGGAAGTAACACGTACAAGCAGGCTGGCACCTGGGAGGGACTCTGTAAATTGCAGCTGGCATCATTGTTACAATGAATGTCAAAATTATTTGGCCTTGGAAATTTCCCTACCCAGGTCC
>NW_003852433.1:2659802-2673961 GCF_000181295.1 Otolemur garnettii | reverse complement strand
AGATTGCATTTCAAATGGTCACCCCCACGTTTGTAACATGTTCCTTAAACAATTTCTGAACTGTTTCACAGCGTGAGCTTCCCTGCCCTGCTAATATCTTCAGGGATTTAAATATATATATCAACAAAGAGGGCTTTGTCTGCCGGGCTGGGCAGCCTGGAGGGGATATTACCTGAAACCTGATCGGCAGACATTGGCCACCAACTTGCTGCTTTGTGCCCCAGTGATGGCAGCTGGATTAAATCTGGCCTTTTATCCAGGCAGGAAGGGACACAGCAGAGCCTTAACCCTGTAGCATCTGAGGCTGGCAACCCCATTCCCTGGTGTGTCCCATCCTTGATGATCTCATCACAGCAGCCTGAGAGGGGGCAGTAGAGCTGTCCCTAATTTCCAGATAGGGAGCAGGCAAGGAACTTGGCCGAGGTCACCTCACATGTGAGTGGTGCAGCTGGGATCTGAACCCAAGCCCTGTGCTTTAAGTCCAATTATTTAGCAAATGTATGTTGAGTTCCTATCACCTGTGTCACCCCTGTGCAGGGACTGGGAATCCACTAATGACCATGGCAATGACATTTTTCATTCATTCATTTATTCATTCTCCATTATTTGCTTCCAGGAGTTGGGGAACCCTGAAAGAGGAGGACTCAAGGTAGCAGCCATGCTCTTCCCTTTTTTCCTGTTGTTTTCTCGGTACCCAGTACCATGCCTAGCCCATAGTAGGTACTCTAAAAGAAGCAACTCTATGTTATGTACACACATTCATAGTGGAAACAACCCAAATGTCCATCAATAGATAAATGGATAGAGAAAGTGTGACACATCTCATGATGGAATATTATTTGGCCATGAAAAGGAGTGGAGTAACAGTGCATGCTACAACATGGGTGGGCCTTGAAAACATCACGCTAAGTGAAAGAAGCTGGCAAAGGCCACGTGTTGTTTGATTCCGTTTATACGGAATGTTGAGAATAAGCAAATCCATAGATACAGAACATGGATTGGGGGTCGCAAGAGGCAGGGGGAGGGAGGAATGGGGCATGAATTCTTAAAGGGCATAGGGTTCATTTGGGGATGATGACAATGTTTGGGGTTTCCATTTGGGGTGAGAAGTGGCTGTAAACCTTGTGAATGTACTAACTGCCACCAGTTGTAAATTGTTCATTTTATACCAGTCAATTTGCTGGGCATGGCGGCTCACACCTGTAATCCCAGCATTCTGGGAGGCTGATGCAGAAGGATTGCTGGAGTTTAGGAGTTCAAGCCAAGCCTGAGTAAGACTGAGAACGTGTCTCTACTAAATATAGAAAAACTAGCTGGGCATTGTGGCAGGTGCCTGTGTCTCAGCTACTCGGAGGCTGAGACTGGAGGATCACTTGAGCCCCAGAGTTTGAGGTTGCTGTGAGCTATGTGGTCATGGCATTCTACCTAGGGTGACAGAGTGTGACTCACTCTCAAAAATAAAAATAAATAAATAAAATAGTCAATTTTATGTTATATAAGTTTCACTTCCATTTTTAAAAAGTGACTTTTCACAGTGACTCTAGGAATAGGGTTTCCACTGCTGTGCTTACAGATGAGGAGTAGAGGCTCTGAGAGGCTGTGGCCTTGCTCAGTGCACAGGGCCTGGACCACCGGCCTCGGCAGCCCAGCTCTGTCTGCTTCTGACCCCTCTGCAGCGGTCTTGGAAAGGGACCTTTGCACTGCCTCTTGGTGCAGGTGTCAAACTCTCTGCATTACCCTAATGACCAAGGTCAGGTTGAGTACTCAGTTCTGTCAGGAACTTGTCTTAGTAAGGAGGACCCCAGAGAAGTCTGGGGGGAGCTTGTGGATCCATTCTGGAAGGCCTGTTGTTCCTGAGATGTGTTTCTAAGAGGTGGGGTGAGCTGCGTTCATCAGCTACCTTTACGTCCTCCCGTAACTGCCAGGAGACACATCTCTTTGCCAGGGGGATTCACATTTCTCTGGACATTGGAGGGCTGATGGAGACATGTCTGCAGACAAGGTCCCCTCCAGGGCAAAGTTAGATTCTATAGAACTTGAAATACTTTGTGGGTAGTTGTCTTGGGTTGGAGGGTCAGACCTTCTGGGCTGGGGAGAAGAGGGTTCTGATTTTCTGGAACTAAAGAAAATCACAGTCGGGGGTCAGGAGATTTGTTCTAGCCCAGGTGGGGAGTTGTTTCTCCCTTGCGTAGTGATGCAATGAAGTCCTCTTCACCCTCTGAAGTTCATCTTCCTTACTGTGCTATGTTCTAGCCAGAGCATTAAAAGGATCCAGAAAGATCAAAAGATGAGTGTGGTCTCAGCCTATTTCTTTTTTTTTGTTTTTGAGACAGAGTCTCAAACTGTCACCCTAGCCACTGAGCTATAGGTGGTGAGCCAGCCCTGGTAAAAATTTTTTTTTTCTCGCAGTTTTTGGCTGGGGCTGAGTTTGAACCTGCCACCTCCGGTATATGGGGCCGGCGCCCTACTCCTTTGAGCCACAGGCACTGCCCTGCCTATTTTTTTTTTGTTTTTAAGAGATGGGGTCTTGCTCTATCACCCAGGCTGGAGTATAGTGGTACAATCGTACCTCACTGCAGTCTTGATTTCTTGAGCTCAAGAAATCCTCTTCCCCAAGTAGCTGAGACTACAGGTGTGCACAAACCATGCTCAGCTAATTTTTGTTTTCTTTTTATAGAGATAGGGGTCTTTCTATATTGCCCAGGCTGATCTCAAGCTCCTGGCCTCAAGCTATCCTCCCACCTTGGCCTTTCACAGTGCTGGGATTACAGACATGAGCCACCATGCCCAGCCTTGGTCTGTTCTTTATATTATTGTCACTGCCCAGACCTACCCAGCCCTCAGCCTCTTCAGACCAAACTATTATTGCACACAGATTTTTAAAAATCTAATATATGTTTCATTTTCTGTAGGTATAGCCTCTAAAAGTTATAGCATTATTTTTCTTGCTTGAGTTATTATGGTTATCATTGGCAAATAATTGATCAAAACAACAGAAGTAGTTTATATATGTGTAAGCAATCATTATAGAACAGTTATAACCATTGTAAAATTAGTTATAAAATAATTATTAACTATGTGGGGAAACCCATCCTGTCATGAGCTGAATCACCATCAAACTTTTCCTCTACCTTGAACAAAAGATAAATGTGTAAGCTACTTGGACCTAACCAGTTTGCAGTTAGTCTGTTATTTTTTATTATTATTTTTTTTGGCCAGCGCTGGGTTTGAACCCGCCACCTCTGGCATATGGGGCCGGCGCCCTACCCTTTTGAGCCATAGGCACCACCCATAGTCGCTTTTTTAAATTGTAAATTGATGCTAGAACCTATTAAATGTGTGAGTGTGAGATGAAATGCAGATTGACCATAACTGGAATTAAATGTTTTGTATTATGACTTGATAAAATATATTTTATATTTCGTTTTATTTTTTCTGAGACAGAATCTCACTCTGTTGCCCTGGGTAGAGTGCAGTGGCCTCACAACCACAGCAACCTCAACTCTTTGGCTTAAGCGATTATCTTGCCTCAGCCTCCTGAGTAGCTGGGACTACAGGTGCTCACCATAATGGCCAGCTATTTTTAGAGATGACATCTAGCTCTGGCTCAAACTGGTTTTGAACTCGTAAGCTCAGGCGGGCCTCAGCCTCCCAGAGTGTATTACAGGTGTGAGCCACCATGCCTGGCCTCTTATTTTTTATTTTTATTTATTTATTTATTTATTGGTACAGAATCTCACTCTGTCATGCTGGGTAGGGTGCCCTACCTAGTGTCATAGCTCACAACTTCAAACTCTTGGGCTCAAGTGATCCTATTGCCTCAGCCTCTCAAGTACCTGGGACTACAGGTGCCCACCACCGTGCCCTGCTAGTTTTTTCTATTTTTAGTAGAGACTGGGTCTTGCTTTTGCTCAGCCAGGTCTTGAACTCCTGAACTCAGGCAATCCACCTGCCTCGGCCTCCCAGGGTGCTAGGATTACAGCCGTGAGCCTGGCCATGGTGAAAAATATTTTAACACCTAATTGAATAACACATGCTGAATCTAGACAGAAGTGCATAACATTTTTATCGGTGGGTTTTATCCATTGTGTCTTAGAAAAGATAGTGCCCTGGAATATATTCTAGTTGGTTTACAAGAATTGGGGTGTGCCAAGTTGAGTAATGTACGCCCCATATTCCTGTCCACCTGGAACCTATGGGTGTGATCTTATTGGGAACCGGGTCTATGTGGATGTAATCAGCTTAAACTGTGACCATATTGGATTAGGGTGGCCCTAGATCCAGCGTGACTGGTGTTCTTATAAGAAGAGGGGAATGTGGACACAGAGGCAGACGGGGGACACAGACATTGGGATGATGTGTCTATAAGCCCAGGAAGGCCAAGGATTGCTAGCAGGAAGCTAGAAATCTGAAAGAGGTGAAGAAAGATTCTCCCCCAGAGCCCTGGAGAGAGCCCGGCCCTGCCCACACTTGGATTTCAGACTTCTGGCCGATTATGAGAGAATAAATTTCTGTTGTTTTAAGCCACCCAGTTGGTGCTACTTGTTGAGTCCCTAAAGGCAGCCTCAGGACATTAACACAAGGGAGTGTTATGTTTCAGCTGCTTGAAGGTTTTTTTCCTCCAGGTGGGACTGGAGACATAAGGATGCTGAAGGAAAGGAAGGAGGGAGGAAGGGAGGGAAGAAGGGAGGGAAAGAGGAAGGGAAGGGAGGGAGGGAGGGGGAAAAGCCTGGTTTATGTAATATCACAAATCTAGCCTTGAGAGGGTTGGCTTAGTGAGGGGGAGGGCTCTGTCGATTTTATTCAATTTCGCATCTCCAGAGCCTATGTGCATTTTTACTGAATGAATGAGTGAATGTAGAGGTCTCCGCTCCTTAATCTTCAGAGGCTTCCCTGGTCAACAAGTCCTGCAAGCCTGGCCCGGCCACCACCCCTGGCCTCTCTTGTTCTCCAGTTCTGAATGTTCCGTTACTTCTTCTTGCCCCAGGGCCTTTGTATATGCCATTTCTCTTCCTGGAACACCATCTCTCCTCTCTCCTCTCCACTCCCCTCGCACCTTTCTCTTTTGCCTATATAACTGCTATTTGTTCACTTTGATATGAAAACCCCAAAAAAGCTTGGGTCAGACTCCATTGTAGACCCTCACTGTCTTTTTCTCCTTAGAACTTTCAGGGCCCCAATCTCTTTGTCATTTTATGCTGGTCCTGTCATCATAAAATGATCATGTTCATACGCACCGCCCTCTGGACTGGGAGCCCATAGAAGGCTGAGACTGTGTCTGTTTCACACATTATCATTGTACTTGGGCCTGGCACATAGTAGGTGCGCAATTAAAGTCTGTTGAAATAAATTGTCTTCTGCGGAAGTCCTAACCTTGTCTCTTCCTGTCTCTGGGTCTCCCTGTCTCTTCTTGCAAGGTCTCGCTAGAACTAGGTTTGCATGGTGCTTGGGAAGTCGCTCCGTATCAGATGCAGGGGTGCTCTGAAGAATGTTGGAACCCCCTTCCCATGAGGGGAGTCCTGGGCACAGAGGGGATCTTTCCTGCACTTCCTTTCAGACGGGGTATCTTGAATGCAGATGCTGGGTCTCCAGGGCTGTGCTGTCCTTCCTCCCCTCCCCTCCACTGGGCTCCCCCAGCCTCTGCCTTCCTCCTGTCCCTCACTTGCCTCTCATCTGCATTTTTCTGCCTTTTGGCCAATCAGTGCATCTGGGACACAGGTGACCTCTCCCTTCTATGCAAACTAAGTGAGGGCCAGCCCTCTCCTCACAGCCCCTGAACAGGTAAGCAGGAGCCCTGGGGGCTCTTCCCTGCTGGCTGTGGTTCCCCTGCCTGAGCGCCCTGCTCTGCTTTTCCTCAACACTTTTCTCAGGTGTCACCTCTAGGAAGCCTCACTTGACCTCCTTCCCCTCCAGGGTCTCTTCTCTGCTCCTGAGTAGGGCTGGTCTGCCACACAGTAGGGCTCATGAAGCTTTGTGGGATGAGGAGGGACTTTACTCCTCTGAAGTCCTAGGTGTGGTGACCGCACAACCTCAGAGGGCGATGGGCGATGGGAGGCAGCCAGGAGGCCAGGGTCAGGGTCAGACAGAACTTTCTGGCCTCAGTCTTCTTATCTGTACTGTGAGGATGTGATGGGATAGAGATCTATGAAGATCAAGATCCAGGACCTGCTGCCACGCTCACCTTCGAGAGTCTTCACTGTGCCGGGCACATAGTAGGTGCTCAGTAAATAGTTATTATGAGCAAGGCAACCATTCTATGAAGATTAGTGCTCAGAACAGAGTTTGTACTCGAGACATTTATTGCATGACCAAACCGATATTTATAAAGCACTTGGCCTGGCATATAGCAGTGACAATGGTTACTATTATTGTGATTATTGATGGAAATGAAGGCCTGGAGAGGTGACCTGCCCAGACTTGCACAACTGGGGCTGGAAATCAGAGTGAATCTAAATCTGACACTACTGGATTCACACATCTTGATCATTTCTAAAATGAACACTAAAATGTGTCAGGCACTGTAGGGGCACAGAGACAAATGGGACACAGCTCTTGGTGCTGATGAGCGTGTGGTCCAGCTCTGTGACAAACACATGAACATAAAATTAGACCACAAAGGGATGCTCACCGAGTGCTGCAGGTTGGTGGCTCAAAGGGACCTGGGAACAGAGGGCAGAGGACATCGCCCTGCTCAAGGTCAGTCAGGCTTCTGAGGATCTGTGATTCTTGAATGCTGTGGTTTTCAAAATTAGTTGACCTTGACTCGAAGTTAGAAATGTTTTTCACAGACACCCTGATGCCCACACAAAGAAATAAAAGTTTCACTAAAAAATTATTATACTTGTGATATACACTTGCTTGTATACATAACAAACTTTTCCATCGTAGCTATCATTACGTGTCTGGTTCAGTGGCATTCAGCATGCCCAGTGTTGTGCAATCGTCACCATCGTGAGTCTCCAGAACCTTTTCATCATTTCAAACAGAAACTCGGTGCCTGTTAAACAATAATTGTTCTCCTTTACCCCTGGCCCGTGGGAATTTTTATTCTACCTTCTGATTCTATGAATTTGTCTATTCCAGTCACCTTATAAAAGTAGAATTGTATACTATTTGTCTTTTTGTGGCTTTTGTGTCTTATTTCGATGTCTTCAATGTTCATCCATGTAGT
This sequence comes from Otolemur garnettii, assembly GCF_000181295.1. NCBI lineage: Eukaryota > Metazoa > Chordata > Mammalia > Primates > Galagidae > Otolemur > Otolemur garnettii. The sequence goes on along the minus strand of NW_003852433.1, from coordinate 2,666,790 downwards.
AGTATGCATCAGAATTTCACTCCTTTTAATGGCTGACAAATATTCCACTGGCTGTTTATGCACACACCATTCTCCCTAAATGGATTTTTAATCTACGAATTGGTCACAACTTGCACCAACTAGGGTTTTGTTGGATGAATAGGAGTTTAAAAAACTGGACTGTAAAGGCCCTTGCCAGTCAGTGAAACTCTTAGGCTTTTGATCTTAGGTCTTAGAACTGCCACTTTGGACCCTGACCTTGCCTCCTTCCCTGGCCGGCATGATGCCTTAAATGGATGAAATGCAAACATCTGTGTCCACAAACACAGTGCCTGCTCGGCGCTCACTATGGAGTGCTGTGGACAGAGATGCATAAGGGATCTTATGAGATAATGTTGCTGGATGTCGTGCTACTCAACCTTCAGTGCTAGGAGGGCACCCTAAGTTTGCGGTTATCTGGTAGGAGTGTCTGGGGAGGATTCCCCCAAGGACATGGCAGCTGAGTTGAGACAAGGCTGTGCCTTCACTGAGTAAAGAGCCGCCAGCCATGGGCACAACCCCTGATGAGATCTATGATGGGCAAAAGTGAGAAAGGCAGAATAGGGGCTGGCACAGCTTGGTGGAGGGACTAGGGCAGACGTGGGGAGGTCATCAGGGCTGGACACATAGGGCCTCCCAGACTGTGGTGAGGAATTTGGCCTTTATCCTCAAAGGAAGAGACCTACTGAATGTTTTAAGGATGTGGGTGGGGAGCTGTGTGTGACCTGCTTTGATCAGATTCAATCCTGGCTGCTGCTCAAGTGGTGAGGGTGGTGTCCCGGGTCAGGGAAGGAGGGGCGGGGAGAGGGAGAGATATCAGCAGCACCTGGGATCAGTGTGGGCACATGTGCGTTTGTGTGTGCACGTGCACTTGTGTGCACACCCAGTGAGTGTGTTGGAAAAACACCTCCAGTTCTCCCCCATCCCCAGACTCTTCTGGAGAAAGGGCAGTGGTCACACCCACGGCAGGAGGAGCTCCAGTTCTTGGTGGCTCTCGGCTCCTCTTGGCCTCTCCTTTGGAGCATCCTCAGGACCCTGCGCCCTCTGCTCCCTCTCTCTCTGGCTCCCTGTGACTTACGAGGCATTTTCCTTTTGGGTGATAGAGATTCCAAAACGCTGCATCCATCTCCTGGGCTTGCTGAAGGCAGCCTGTCTGAGTTATAGCAGATTGCTTTCTGCATGGGGAAGGGGGGCGGAGGGCACCAGTTTGCTCTTTACGCTCCCTGGGCCTGGAACATTTGAGCAAACATTCCTGGCTGCTTTGGAAGTTACCAAACCCAGATGAGCTCATTGGAGCCAGAGGTGGGGGCAGCTGGCGCCTGGAGCCTGCCTGGAGCTCACCAGGTGGCCCAGTGGCAAATGTCGGAGGTGGCTGGGCCTCAGCCCGGGTGGAGGCGGCCAGGAGAGGGTGGGCCCTGCACAGCTGGGGCCTGGCCCGGGGAACCCAGGGTGGGTTCCCTGCCCATTGTTCCCCCTCATTGCTGGCAGCATATTGGCTCGGTAAGGCCAGGAGCGGTGACCACACAGCCAGGGCCTGAGAGGGAACAAACATGTGGGCAGGCACCTCATCAATTCTTCTCCGGGCTGCCCCGCAGGGAGCCGACCCGCCCTGTGGGGGCCTCGGGCCCCATGTAGTAGCTGCCGTTTATTGAGTGTTAACTATGTGCTAAGTGCTCTGTGTCACGTTCACCCCTCTGAAAAGCCCAGGAACCATTATCCCTCTTCATTTGGCAAATGGGGAAACTGAGGCTCAGAGAGGAAACCTATGTGTGACCCTGTTCACTGCTAGGCTACACCACTTTCCTGCTGCACAAAAAACAACAGAGCCAGCGATACTGCCATAGGCTGAGCAGCAAGGACTTGTGAATGTTTCCAAGGATCTGATGGAACAAGTACATTTCTTACTTTCCCTGGGCTCTGTTTCCTCACTGGATGGGCAGGGGCAGGCAAAGCCCACCAATCGCATCATCCACTTTCAGATCACTGAGAGAGCTTTGCTGGTGGGCAGAGTGGGCGGTGGGGTGTCGAAGGCTTCCCTGGGGTCTTCTGCTTGTGTCATGCCTTTGAGCAACAGGTGCAGTGTCCTATTTTGGAGGAACTCTCCCCACCCGCTTCTCAAAGTGATGTGCCCACCTCTATGTTCCCCTCTCTAAAATGGGCACATGTATACACCCGTTGTAGGATTGGTGTGAGAATCAGAGAGAATTTATGCAGAGGACTCAGAGCAGTGCCCAGCTCACAGCTCACAGCCACCCCCCATCCCTCCTCTCATGGGTTACAGGAGGATGTCTCCAAGATAGCTCCATTTCCTACGCTGGCTCCCGCCTGCAGGAGGCCCTAGAGAGAAGGTCTCTCTCCTCACCTCTGCGGGATGGCACCTGAATGTGACACTTAACCTACATCATTCCATTCCACCCTCACCAATGTCCTTCCATGTAGGTACTGCTGAGATCTGATTTTACTGATGAGGAAACTGAGGCACAGAAAGGGGAGTGTGCACCTCTCTGACAGGAACCACAGAGGAAGGGGTCAGTGCAGAACTAAGAGAGACATACCTGCCAAACATGGGCTGCTGCCGCTGCTGCTGATACACAGCCCAGCTTCAGACTTGAGCGGCGTGTGGGGCTTCTTCTTGGGAGATTACCTCTGCTGGGTCTTGACCTTGAGGGTGAGCTCTCCCAGTACCCCTCTAACCCCAGCAGAGATAGCGTGCAGCAGCAGTTCTGACAACCCTTTGGCAGTAGGGTCCAGCCGGGAGGGGGAGGAGGATGGGGAGGGCCAAGGAACAGCATGATTTGAGAGGCTTTGGCTAATGACTGGCTCGTTCAAAGTTTCCCCACTGTATATGCTTGTTTAGTTCTGTTTATGAGGCTGGTTTCCCAGCCAGATTCTCAGTGGTAATGAGCCCGCATCACTGATTGCTGCAGGCAGAGAAAACGAAGAGGTGGGAAGTTGGGGGGTGGGTGGGTTGCGATCATGCTAAATAGGTTTGTTGAATAATTATGAACCCTGCAGAACCTTTGCATTTTCTGACTAATTGTGAGTGTGTGTGCGCGCGTGTGTGTCTGTGTGTGATGCCTGTCTGTTGTTGTTGTTTCCTGCGGGGAACTTTTTCAAGGGGAGGCTAGACTGGGCCCTGGGAGTCACTGGGGCCTCAGTTCCAGCCTGTGGGGCTGGTTTGAGTTATTTTGAGACTAGGGCCTGGGTTCAGCACACTCCACTTAGAGAATGGAAAATAGAAGGTCATAGCTGGATGCTGTCTGGGTAAGAGAAGTTCATATAGACCAGTGGTTCTCAACCTTCCTAATGCCACGGCCCTGTAATACCATTCCTGTGGGTCACGACACACAGGTTGAGAACTGCTGATAAAGACAGACACATTGGCAGAATGGGTTTAGGACCCTATTCATCGGAGTTTAAAATTAGGCCCTGCCACGTAGCAGCTGTGTGCCCTTGAGCGAGTCATTGCACTTCTCAGACATTCAGTTCCTGAGGATAATGGGGGACTGGCCTCCTAGAGTTGCTTTCAAGCTTCAGCTAGGTCTGGGAGAGTTTCTGTGGCTCTTACCACTGTTACTATTCATGGTTCCAAGCAACGGTCTCCTTTCTGAGTCTCACATCACAGCTAAGCAGGTCGCTGTGCATTTGAGACACTGGCTCTGGCCCTGAGCTAGACTCATGAAAGTGGAGTGTGCCCAGGGGAATGCTGGGTTGTCCAGGGAAGCTTCAGATTGGAAGCACACCATGGCACCTCAGCCTGGGTACCTGGGAAGTTGAAATGTTCTATGGTGGTGACAGCTCTTGTCCTGCTCAGGTAGACCTTCCTGGCCAGGTGAGCTGGGAGGCAGCTACTTCTTGTTCCAAGGAACAAGGGAAAATTAAGGGGAAATTCAGTGGCTCCTCCATACCAAATCCCTGTGGTCAGGCCCCAGGGGCCTCTGGGAAGCAAGGAAGTAAAGAAAAGAGTGGAGGGGGCCCTCTGCAGGACTGGGAGTCTCCAACGGCTGTGGTCCAGGCCTAAGTTGTAGAACTGTGGGCCAGGCATCCTCCTTCCAGATGACAGCCCTGGGGGACCTTTGTGACTGGTCTGCGCACTAATGGTGAAGTTGTGCCGGGCCTGTGTGAGTCCTAGCTCTGGCTCCTAACTTGCTGTGTGACCTTGGCCCCGAGTCCCTTCACCTCTCTGTACCTCAGCTTCCTCCTTTGTAAAATGGTAAGAATAACAGAACCTACTGCACAATGTAGCTATATGTTAACATTATAATGTACGTGGCATATGTAACTTATATAAATTACACGGTGAGAACTGGGTGCTTCCCCATATTATTTGCCTCCCTGATGCTCTCGGAGAGAAGCCAAGAGGTGGTGGTACTGGGCATGGAGCCTGGGAGATGTAGCTCTGTTAAGCCTACCCTTGCTGAGAAATGGGTAGACAGGAAGTCCTGCTCAGCAGGGAGCAACATGCATAGTCACTGAGCCAAGAGGGGCTCTTGTCTGTGCCCAGCCCCAAGGTGGGAGAGCCAGCAGGCACTGTCCTGCTCTGTGCTGGCTGCTGAGGTGTAAACTTGAAACTTCTCCTCTCCTTGTATTTCCAAGGAAAGCAGGTGAATATGGCTTCTGGAGACCCCATGAAAAGCAAAGATATGGTAGACTCTCAGGTCTCCAGGGATCTTTTATTTTTATTATTAATTTTCTATTAAATCATAGCTGTGTACATTAATGTAATCATGGGGTACAATGTGCTGGTTTTATATACCATTTGAAATATTTTCATCAAACTGGTTAACATAGCCTTCACCGCATTTTCTTAGTTATTGTGTTCAGACATTTATACTCTACACTTAGTAAATTTCACATGTACCCTTGTAAGATGCACCGTATGTGTGGCCCCACCAATTACCCTCCCTCCACGCATTCTCTCCCCTCCCCTCCCTTGCCTCTCCTCTTTCCCCTTCTTCTTGGGCTGTAATTGGGTTATAGCTTTCATATGAAAGCTATAAATTGGTTTCATAGTAGAGCTGATTGCATTGGATACTTTTTCTTCCATTCTTGAGATACTTTGCTAAGAAGAATGTGTTCCAGCTCCATCCATGTGAACATGAAAGAGGTAAAGTCTCCATCTTTTTTAAGGCTGCATAATATTCCATGGCGTACATATACCACAATTGATTGATCCATTTGTGGGTCGATGGGCACTTGGGTTTCTTCCATGACTTAGCAATTATGAATTGGACTATAATAAACATTCTGGTGCAAATGTCTTTGTTATAAAGTGATTTTTGGTCTTCTGGATATATATCTAGTAGAGGAATTGAAGGATCTAATGGCAGGTCTATTTTTATCTAGGGATCTTTTAAAATTCACCTCTGTCTGGGGCTTTGCCTAAAACCTTTCTGTGGCTCCTAGAATAATGTCCAAACTTTTCTACCCTTGAGGTCCTCCTGATCCTGCCCTTTTGTCATCTCACTTCAAATTCAAGGCTTTTTGAACCTTCCTACGCTTCACCTAACCTGATTCCTCTGCTTGAAGTCTTTTGACCCTGTGTGGTTATCAAACTCCTATTCTACCTTAAATGTTGGGAACCCTTTTCTATTTTACCTCTTGCCCAGCCCAGTTGTTTTATCTCTATAGCTGTGCAATGCAATCTTTTTCAAATCAAATACTATGTTTTCATTGATCTGGCTTGAGGACTTGGACTGTGTCTTCCACATTTTTTGAGTTGCAAGACCAGGCCCTGGCTCACAGTAGGTACATAATAAGTGCTTAATGGAGGAGAGACTCCAGGCATCGTGTGCAGAAAGATGGAGGCTGTTGCTTAGCAAACAGTGGCCTATGGTTACATAAGGTTCTCACCCCTTCTGACCTCTAGGGAGCTACCCTCTCCTGTTGCGTGAAGGGGTGTATGAGGCCTTCTGCCTATACTCTCCTCTGTCCTGGCCACAGCTACGGCATCCCGGAGGCTTCAGCCCTGGGTGCTCGCTGTGCATAAGCTGGGCCTGCACCTATCTACACTGGCACAGGGGTGGGTGAAGTTGTGGTGACCATCAAAGGAAGTCATCTTTCCTCTCAAAGCCTGGCTGGTGAGGCAAATAATCAGAGTACCCTGGGATCACGATTCTGTTTTCTACCTCCCTGGATCCAAATGCTGAAGACATACTAATGACAACAGGAGAAGCTGCCATTTGATGAATGTCTGTCGTGTGTCACACACTCTATACCATCCCATAAACATTATCTTTAAAGCTTGTTTCATATGAATAATGTCCCTTTCCAACAGGGGACACCGAGGTTTAGAGAAGAAAGTGTTTTGCTTGAGGTCACACAGATTGTCTTGGTGAAGACAAGATTCAAACCTGGGTCTGCAAAGCCAAAGTCCATGACCGTTCCACCACTTGCCCACGGGCAGGGATCATTCTATGGACCTTCTACCCCAACTATCAAGGGAGGTAGGTTCCTCTCTGGTTCTTCCAGGGACGCTGACCACAAGAAGGGCTTGGGGCTCTGCACCTGTGCCTCAGTGGTTAGGGCGCTGGCCACATACACTGGGGCTGGCTGGTTTGAACCCAGCCTGGCCCGCCAAACAACAATGGCAACTACAACAAAAAAATAGCTAGGCATTGTGGTGGGTGCCTGTAGTCCCAGCTACCTGGGAGACTGAGGCAAGAGAATTGCTTAAGCCCAAGTTTGAGATTGCTGTGAGCTGTGATGCCACTGCACTCTACTGAGGGTGACATAGTGAGACTCTGTCTCAAAAAAAAAAAAGAAAAGAAAAGAAAAGAAAAGAAAAGAAAAGAAAGAAGGACTTGGGCTGCTGTAATTCTCATGAGTTTCCAAACTTTAAAGGGTTTAGGGGCTCGGCGCCTATAGCTCAACCGGCTATGGCGCCAGCCACGTACACCTAAGGCGGCGGGTTTGAATCCCCAGCCCAGACCCGCCAAACAACAATGACGGCTGCAACCAAAAAATAGCC
>NW_003852433.1:2626140-2659668 GCF_000181295.1 Otolemur garnettii | reverse complement strand
AAAAAAAAAAAAAAAAAAAAAAGGGTTTAGGGATTGGGGAAGAAGGCTAAGGAAATTGGTGTATGTGTGTCTGTCTGCTAATTTCTAATGTTTGTGTGGGTGAGAGAGACACACTGATAATAATACTAATCATAATCACAATAATCTTAATAAAGACAATAACATCAGTAATAATAAAGGTCACTAACATTTCCTGGCACTCCCCATGTTCCCTGCACTGTGGCTATGAGTTTTCCCTGCACTACACCCATATCACAACAGGCAGTGGTTAGGAGACAAGGCTCAGTGCCAGGCAGATGAGAACCCCAGCTCTGCCACTATTTGACAAGTCACTTGACCAGTCTGACACCATATTCTCATCTGTAAAATGGGTTCAGAGCCCTGACCTCATGGATATGAAGCACTTAGCACCAAGCCTGACACAGAGGGAGCCTTCACTGCCCCATAGCCTGTGGGTAGACACATTCACTATGGAGGAAGGTGTGTACGTGAGTGTGTGTGCAGACATATCCACACACTATGTGGAGGGGTGTGTGTGTGTGCTGACACATCCCTTATGGTAGTGGTTCTCAACCTTCCTAATGCTGCGGCCCTTTAATACAGTTCCTGTGGGTGGCGACCCCCAGGTTGAGAACTGCTGCCTTGTGGCAGTGAGTGTGAGTGTGTGCATCTGTGTTTGTACCGGGGCATGATGAGCAATTGGGAAGGTTCTGGTCTCTTTGGTGACAAAGTATTGATTTGTGTTTTTGCATAGTGGGAAGTTCACTATCAAGGGGTCACTGTTGGGCTAGTTCAGCTATCCCAGGCTCCCCTCCAATGATAAGAGGTCTGGGCAGCTCTCTGTGGGCCATTCCAGGCTCGTACCTACTTGTTACCAGCTTGGAGCATCCTTTCCCAGCTCTGGGGCCCCAGTTCAGCTGTGTCTCCCCCTTACCCTGTCCAGGAGGCTCCCTCGGGCTAGTGCCAACACACTTAGCTCCCCTGCAGGGAAGGGTCTCTGGGAGGGGGGGAGTAAGAAGAGAGGCCTGGGGGTGGGACCCTGAGGCTCCTGCAGCTCCTGGCTCTCTGCACCTGCGGGGACTCTGAATTCGTCTGAGCACTAGGGGGCAATGTGTCTGTTCCAAAGAAACTCCGCAGGCCCTTGTAGGCGAAGGCACACACTGGCACACGCAGGGGCGCCCACACCGTGGAGGCACACACCTCGGCTCGTACATGGGCCCAGATGGACACGGGTTGAGGCACATGCCCTCACACTCGCAGAAAAAGCAGAGACATTTGAGCAGAGATGCAGGCACACCAGGGCTGAGGCACACTCGTAGGAACAAATGCAGAGGTTCACACACAGAGAAGCATGGAGTTGGGGGGCAGACAGCACACACACACAAACATACATGCACACAAACACACACACGGAGCTGTGTACAGCAAATACACGCGACGCCTTGCCACCCTCACAAAGTGAAGACACAAAACGCAAGCGCGTGCCACACCCCTGCACATGGGCAGTGTTTAAAAAGGTGACCCAGACATACACCCTGAACAGAGTCACAACTGGGCCCAAACACTCCCTTCTTTCAGACACTCACATACCTTGCAGAGCTAACTCTTGGAAACAGCCCCAGAAAAATACTTCCACACACAACCCCCCCCTCGGAGTGCAGAGAATTATTCCACAGGAAACCTGACCAGGTGTGCTGGGGACCCCCACCCAGCCCATGTGTGAAGTCATGCCTCAGCCTAGCACACACCCCAAGCCAGGTCTCCCCAGACTGCAGGCCTGTGAGCTATTCTTCCTACCTCAGGCCCACCCCGGGGTTCCAGACAGGACCCCACCTTGCTCCATTTCCTCCAGACATGGAGACATAGCCTCCTCACATAGGTGTATCCTGAGGCACCCATAAGCCTGAGCAGACTGTGTACGTGGCTCAGTGTCATGGACAGTGCAGCCCTTTGCCCGTGTGGGTTCTCCCTCCTAATAACCATTCCCCTGACTGGCCCCTTTCTTGCCCAGGAGGTTCAAGGTCCCCCTGCTCTGGCCTGGGAGCTGCAGAGCCCCAGGGTACTGGGGAGGGGGCTCACTGGAACCCTACCCAGGCCCTTTATTTCTTTGTGCCTAAATCAGCAAAGCCTCAGTCTTTTCTCTGGTTCTCACTTTCCTGTCACTTTGCTAAGTAATAATTTCCATGTCCAATTCCATTTCTTTTCTAGTTCTGAAACCTCTAAGCTATCAGCAAGAGGATAGTTCACATGAAAACTAATTACACAAAATCAATATTTAATCACAGACCAACAACCTGATCCTGCAGAAAAATCCTTTAAAAACTCCACCGCCCTGTACAAATACTTCTTCTCCATGCTTATTTATGGACCCCATTTTTGGTGGGGGTAATTTTCATTTTTAATTTCAAAAAGAAAAAAAATATCTGTAGACATTCACAACAGCAAGACTCTGGGAAGGGCCTTGGATCTGAGCTTGCTTTAGCTTTCTGAGTTTTAAAGTTGTTGGTTTTAATTAATTGTTTGCCTTTGTTTTTATTTTTGTTTTTTGAGGAGTAGGGTGGGATATTTTCTTCCACATTCTCTCCAGACTTCGCTTCCTATCTCACTCGTCCAAATCCGAGCCTTTTTTCCAGGCATGTGGGTTCTGGAATACCCAGTAGTACCTCCCCAACAGCCGCTCCTGGGAGCAATGAATCTGCACACGACGTGGTAACTTTTTAACTCCGCACCCGCGACTGTGGAGTGCTTAATCTAAGGTTTTTAAATAAAAAGGGCTCAGGGGTTGGTTTTATTATAACGTTTATTTCATTTCAGATTTCATGCGCAATTTAGCAAATGCTAGACAGACTTGGGCGATAAACACTTTCTTTTGTGGGGGGAAAAGGCATTTTTATACACCATGCTTAATTTTATTTAGATTTAATAGCGATATCAGGCCACTTCAAAGAAAGTTCTTTTTTTAGCCCCTTCTCCTAAGAAGCTGGTCTGCTAGCAAAATCACCTCCTGCTCTTTTATGGCAAGGAAAATTAAAGGCTCCCCCCCCTTCCTTTCCTACACACACTTTAGGGAGGAACACACACACACACATACGGACACGCGCGCGCGCGCTCGCTCACAGACACAGGCACAGGCACACAGAACAAACACCTCCTCTCCCCTCCATCACCTCTAACTTCCAACTTCTAATTGCAAGATAGATTTCAGCCTCGGTGGGGATCAGGAAGATCTAAACATTTTAACTAAGATTATTGGGATAAATATTTCATAAAGAGCAGGGCAGATATTAAATTACTCCTATTGATTTTAGTATCACAACCCAATTCCGTTCCTTGGCCTCTTCAGTTTAATTGATCTCTTAAGGAGGTCAATCTCGCACCTACATAAGGGCTGGGCCTTGGAAGGGGCGGCCAGGGCAAGGTGTTCCGCCTGTGGCTGAGCCCTTTACGTGGGAGTCTTCTCGGGGTTCCCGGCCGCCTAGCACCGTCGCTCCGGCGTTGGAGTCATCCGATGTCATCAAGTGTCGGAGTGATCATAGCTCCTTCGGGCCAAACCCAGTGACTGGGAACAGGGAACCACAGACAGTAGGGTTGGGGAACAATTACGAGCGCCCCAGTGAGGGAGGAGTGAGCAAGTGCCCAGATCGCTCGGGAAGAACCCTAACTTCGGGGTTCCGGGTCTCTTTTAACCTCCAAGAAAATCCTAGGGCCGGCTAACTTGGGCGCCGCTAGTGGAGAAGAGAGGGTTCTACGGAAACGCGGTAGACCCTCAGAGACTTTTCTTGGCGAGTCCAGGGGCTTTGACGGGCGACCCCATTGTCTGAGCGCCCCGCACCGCCCCCTGCCCACCCGGCGGATCTCGCTCCAGTTGGGGGTGGGGAGTTGGGAACAGAGTGAATGGGAAGGGGGGTGAACAAAGCCAAGCTCCCGCCATTCTCCTCCGCCTGAGCCCTCTCCAGCTCAAAGCGCCCGGAGGCCAGAGAGCGCCCCCAGCTCATCGACGCCAGACCCTGAGGCAACGCGGGCACCTGGGACCCCAGAGCTGGCATAGTGTGGGTTGGTGTCTGGGGCCTCGGCAGGCAGGACCCGGGACCACCTTAAGAGCGAGCCCCGCCCCGGGCCCAGAGCTTGGGCTGCGCTGATTGGTGCAAATGTAATGGCTGAAATTGATTGCTGAAATGCAAAACTTGTTGCTGCTTCTCCCGGCGCTGGGCTAGAGGCAGACACAGAGAGGGGAGCCGAGACCCTCGGAACGCCCCACGCAGAGCCCCCCCGTCAGTCGGGAGAGGGGTGCGCAGACCCCCCGGAGCTGCCCCCGCCCCCCTATTCCAAGCTCCGAGAGCGCAGTCGGAACGCCTTAGCTTCCTCGCCTAGCGTGGCCCCCCAACCCGCGTCTGCCCCCTCCTCCCCTGGGTCCGAGGGGGACTCGCGAAGCACCTCAGCGCGGAGGCAAGGAACGCGAGCCTCGGAGCGACCCAACTCCTGGTCTCGCTGCTCTCCTGCTCCTGCAACGGTGCGCGGAGACTCAAACCGCAACTCCAAGACCCAACGGCGGAGGAGAGAAGCGGCAGGCGGCGGACCTGGCCGCGGAGCGGCGCGCCGGGAGCAGCGCACCCACCGCGAAGCAGGGGAGCCGCGCCTTTCTCCCTACCCTGCGTTCCAACCCCCGGCGTCTACTGCCTCCCCAGCGTCTCTGCGTCCTCAGCTTGGGGGCCAGCACTCGCGATGCCAGGCGGAGCCTCCAGTCTTCCCACCCGCTGAAGAAGCAGTAGCCGGTCGCCTGGAGCTGACGGGGATTGTGCGAGCAGATCGTGCTCGGTGGAAGCTAGGGCTGCGGAGCGCTGGGACTCCGGGGGAGGGGGGAGGGATCGCTCTGTCGGTGCCCGGCGCAAGCCGCGGCTTTGAAGGGTCTCCCTCCCCTATCCTTAGCAGCTCCGCCAGGAACTCCGGGAGGCTGCGGGCGGCGTCCTGGGGCTCCCCAACAGACCCAATCGGACTTAAGAAGGTGATCTCTCTGCTCTCCCAACCCCCTTTCCTCCCCCTTCCCCCCTCTTAACTTTTTGTCTCTGTTCACCCGCCGCTCCATCTCCTCCCTGCAGACCCACCGGCGGCTGTGCCAACTGCCCAGGGCATGGGTCCCCCAACACAGCTTCTTTAGGCCTAGCGGCCTCGCAAGATATGAGAGGCCCGCCCCCGGGCAGAGCCAGCGCTTCAGGAGAGGAGCTGATAGCCCCTAGCCTTCCCAAGCCAGGCGGGGTGGTGGTGCACGCTGCGCCCCTGCGGTGTTGAGCGTCCCGGAGCGCCCAATCCTGGGCTGGAACGAGTAGCTGACCGGAGGCGCGCCGCGGAGAGCAAGCTGTCATGCCCTATTGATCCCCCCTACCCCCCGCCAAGTATGTTTGGGCTGGACCAATTCGAGCCCCACATCAACAGCCGGAACGCTGGCCAGGGCGAGAGGAACTTTAACGAGACCGGACTGAGCATGAATACCCATTTTAAGGCCCCGGCTTTCCACACAGGGGGGCCACCTGGCCCCGTGGACCCTGCTATGAGTGCGCTGGGCGAGCCCCCGATCTTGGGCATGAACATGGAGCCATACGGCTTCCACGCGCGGGGCCACTCGGAGTTGCACGCAGGGGGGCTGCAGGCACAGCCTGTGCACAGCTTCTTTGGCGGCCAGCAGCCTCACCACGGCCACCCGGGAAGCCACCACCCTCACCAGCATCACCCCCACTTTGGAGGCAACTTCGGTGGGCCGGACCCGGGCGCCTCGTGCCTGCATGGGGGTCGCCTGCTAGGTTATGGCAGCGCAGCCAGCGGCCTGGGCAGCCAGCCGCCCTTCGCTGAGGGTTATGAGCACATGGCCGAAAGCCAGGGTCCAGAGAGCTTCGGCCCGCAGCGACCGGGAAACCTCCCGGACTTCCACAGTTCGGGCGCCTCGGGCCACGCCGTGCCTGCCCCGTGTCTGCCGCTGGACCAGAGCCCTAACCGAGCCGCCTCCTTCCACGGCCTGCCGTCTTCCAGTGGCTCCGATTCCCACAGTCTGGAGCCCCGGAGGGTGACGAACCAAGGAGCCGTCGACTCGCTGGAATACAATTACCCGGGCGAGGCGCCCTCAGGACATTTTGACATGTTTTCGCCTTCTGACTCCGAAGGGCAGTTGCCTCATTATGCGGCGGGTCGCCAGGTTCCTGGGGGCGCTTTCCCGGGTGCCTCGGCCATGCCCAGAGCCGCAGGCATGGTGGGCTTGTCCAAAATGCACGCCCAGCAACCGCAGCAGCAGCAGCAGCAACCGCAACAGCAGCAGCAGCAGCCGCAGCCGCAGCCGCAGCAGCAGCAGCAGCATGGAGTGTTCTTTGAGAGGTTCGGCGGGGCCCGCAAGATGCCTGTGGGTCTGGACCCGGGAGTGGGCTCCAGGCACCCGTTAATGCAACCTCCCCAGCAGGCCCCGCCACCCCCTCAGCAACAGCCCCCGCAACAATCACAACAGCAGCAGCAGCCGCCGCCACCCGGGCTTCTAGTCCGACAGAATTCCTGCCCGCCTGCACTCCCGCGGCCCCAGCAGGGCGAGGCGGGCACGCCCAGCGGCGGCCTGCAGGACGGAGGCCCCATGCTACCCAGCCAGCACGCTCAGTTCGAATATCCCATCCACCGGCTGGAGAACCGGAGCATGCACCCTTACTCCGAGCCGGTTTTCAACGTGCAGCATCCTCCTCCGCAGCAGGCGCCCAACCAGCGGCTGCAGCATTTCGACGCGCCCCCCTACATGAATGTGGCCAAGAGGCCGCGCTTCGACTTCCCCGGTAGCGCGGGAGTGGACCGCTGCGCTTCGTGGAACGGCAGCGTGCACAACGGCGCTCTGGACAACCACCTCTCACCCTCTGCCTACCCGGGCCTACCCGGCGAGTTCACGCCGCCGGTGCCCGACAGCTTCCCCTCCGGGCCGCCCCTGCAGCACCCGGTCCCGGACCACCAGTCCCTGCAACAGCAGCAGCAGCAGCAACAGCAGCAGCAGCAGCAGCAACGCCAAAACGCGGCCCTCATGATTAAACAGATGGCGTCGCGGAATCAGCAGCAGCGGCTGCGCCAGCCCAACCTAGCCCAGCTAGGCCACCCCGGGGACGTGGGCCAGGGCGGCCTGGTGCATGGAGGCGCGGTAGGCGGCTTAGCTCAGCCAAACTTTGAGCGCGAAGGCGGCAGCGCGGGCGCAGGGCGCCTGGGCACCTTCGAGCAGCAGGCGCCACACTTGACGCAGGAGAGCGCGTGGTTCCCAGGTCCGCACCCACCTCCTGGAGACCTACTGCCCCGTAGGATGGGTGGCTCGGGCCTGCCAGCTGACTGCGGCCCGCACGACCCCAGCCTGGCGCCTCCCCCACCTCCTGGAGGCTCTGGGGTGCTGTACCGGGGCCCTCTGCAGGACCCGCTTAGAATGCCCGGGGAGGGCCACGTGCCCGCGCTGCCCTCGCCAGGCCTGCAGTTCGGAGGCAGCCTGGCTGGCCTGGGCCAGCTGCAGTCACCCGGGGCTGGGGTAGGGCTGCCCAGCGCTCCTTCGGAGCGCCGGCCACCGCCGCCAGACTTTGCTGCGCCCGCGTTGGGGGGTCAGCCCGGCTTTCCGTTTGGCGCAACAAGCCGGCAGGCCACGCCGCACAGCGGTCCAGGCGTGAACTCACCCCCAAGCACCGGCGGGAGTGGTGGCAGCTCAGGCGGCGGCGGGGGTGGCGGGGGCGCCTACCCGCCACAGCCTGATTTCCAGCCCAGCCAGCGCACCTCGGCTAGTAAGCTGGGCGCCCTATCTCTGGGCTCCTTCAACAAGCCCAGTTCCAAGGACAACCTGTTCGGCCAGAGCTGCCTGGCTGCACTTTCCACCGCTTGCCAGAACATGATTGCCAGTCTAGGGGCCCCCAACCTCAACGTGACCTTCAACAAGAAGAACCCACCCGAGGGCAAGAGGAAACTGAGCCAGAATGAGACCGACGGCGCAGCGGTGGCCAGTAACCCGGGCTCGGATTACTTCCCGGGAGGGACTGCTCCTGGGGCCCCAGGCCCCGGAGGCCCATCTGGGACTAGTAGCAACAGCTCCAAAGCTCAGGGGCCACCCAACACACCGGCCCAGGGGGACGGCACCAGTCTCTCCCCCAACTACAACCTGGAGTCCACGTCGGGGAATGATGGCAAGCCAGTTCCCGGGGGTGGTGGGCGGGGACGGGGTCGCAGAAAAAGGGACAGTGGTCACGTGAGCCCTGGGACCTTCTTTGACAAGTACTCGGCAGCTCCGGACAGCGGGGGTGCACCTGGGGTGAGCCCAGGGCAGCAGCAAGCATCAGGCGCCGCCGTCGGGGGAAGCTCCGCGGCTGAGACTCGCGGGACAACGACACCCCACGAAAAGGCGCTCACGTCACCATCGTGGGGGAAGGGGGCTGAGTTGCTCTTGGGGGACCAGCCGGACCTCATGGCGTCCCTGGACGGCGGGGCCAAATCTGATGGTAGTTCGCCACACGTGGGCGAGTTCGCCTCAGATGAGGTGAGCACCAGCTATGCCAACGAGGACGAGGTGTCTTCCAGTTCTGACAACCCCCCAGCCCTGGCCAAGGCGAGCAGGAGCCCCCTGGTGACCGGCTCGCCCAAACTCCCTCCCCGTGGGGTAGGCGCCGGGGAACACGGACCGAAGGCGCCCCAACCCGCTCTCGGCCTGGGTATCATGTCTACCTCTACCTCGACCCCTGACAGCTATGGCGGCGGTGGGGCCACAGGCCATCCGGGCACGCCAGGCCTGGAGCAGGTCCGGACCCCTACAAGCAGCAGCGGTGCACCGCCCCCCGACGAGATCCATCCCCTGGAGATCCTGCAGGCGCAGATCCAGCTGCAGAGGCAGCAGTTCAGCATCTCAGAGGACCAGCCTCTGGGGCTCAAGGGTGGCAAGAAGGGGGAATGTGCCGTCGGGGCCTCTGGCGGGCAGAACGGCGACAGTGAGCTGGGCAGCTGCTGCTCCGAGGCGGTTAAGAGTGCCATGAGCACCATCGACCTGGACTCGTTAATGGCGGAGCACAGTGCTGCCTGGTACATGCCCTCTGACAAGGCCCTAGTGGACGGCGCAGACGACGACAAGACGCTGGCGCCTTGGGAGAAGGCCAAACCCCAGAACCCCAACAGCAAAGAAGGTATATGCGCACTCCTTCCTTTCTCACTTCCCCGTGACCCGCCCCATCCCCAATTCAGGCCTCAGCCTCCGCCCCTTGGGTCTCTTGGGGTTTGGAGGGCACAGGTCTTCCTAATCCTCAACTCAGAGCTGGGTGCCTCTCCTTTTGCTACACCAAGAGCTGCGGGACAGACTTCCACCACCGGCTGCTGCCAGGTGGATTGTAGTGCCACAGAATGGCAAGGATTGACCCCTCAGCTCTTTGGGAACCACCGTACAGTTACCTGGCCCCACCCCCAGTTTCAGCTGAGTTGCCCCAGTATTGCACTTCGCTAGCCCCCTTTCCTTTCATGCTAAGACGCCCCTCCCATTCATGCAGTTCCACTTTTTAGGAGTTTCATCCCCTTCTCCTGGCAGGACACCTGAGAAGTTGTGTTAATCTGTCCCACCTTTTCCTAGTTAGCCAGCCTATAGCGTGAGTTCCCTTAGGAGCCAGCATCTTCGGGGGAAAAAAAGTTACCAGCCTTAAGTGCCAGCAGCATCTCTTGGAGGCAATGCCTAATTTGACATTTGTTCCTAATGAATAACTGTTTTGTCTCTTTAACTATTAAAGTTTCATTGAAAAGCCGGAGAACTGGAGGGGTTGTAGGAGGCAGGGAACCTTTTCAGGGTGCTTCTCCTTGACATTTGGCGGTGGTTGTGGTGGAGTCTGCCTGACAGAGACCAGACCACTCCATCAGGACATCATTTGTGTATGGGGATATGGATATATATTCTTAAGACACAAAGGACCAGCAGTTTGTCAATATCTCCCTTGGCTTTGGTGACAGATGTCCGGTCCCAGCTCCCTTTTGCATTCTATTCTTAACCAGGCCTGGAGGCCATTAAGGTGGGAGGGGTGGGGTTAGTAAACGACTTCCATTCCAGTTAAAGTAATAATACGTCTTTTTAACCTAAAGATAACCAGGCTGCAGTAGTATCATTTTATTTTAATGAAGCTTTTTTACTTTAAAAATATATACTGTGCATAGCTAATGGCTTCTGAAAATCAGGTAACATCCTATTTTTTTTTCTTCTTATCTTTTTCTTTTAAACCCTAGTTGAATTCTCTTGGTTTCACTGGACAGAATATTCCCAGGGAGGCAGTGGCCGAGAATTTAACGCTGTCTTTTAAAAAATCTGCCTGCTGATTCTTGCCCTCTCTTACAGTCCTTGGCTCCTGTGCCTTCATTTTCCTTGCCCTCCCCACATCCTGCCTTCTCTTGACCCTGGATTGAAGGTGTGGGTAGGTTTTAGAATGCGATGGGGGTGGGAGGTGCAGGAGGAGGAGGAAGGAGTGTAAGGTGGGAGTTGGGTGGTTCAGAACTTGGGGTTTTCAAGGTGCCTATCCCCAGGGTACTTTTTCCCGCTTGGGTTTTCTAATTCATGAATGCGGCCTCTCTGCTTTTCTCTTTGTTCCGCGGTTACTGCCCAGCCCGGGACGCCCCTGACGCTCTCGCTCATTTGAAGCTGGGTGTTTAGCATGCACAGCAGATGCTGTGGCCAGCATCAGCATTCTGCAGGCTTCTCCTAGGCAAGGCCATAAATTGGTTAGTTTGGGACCCTCAGCTTCTTCTCCCTTTTTTTTTTTTCCTTTTAAAAATGGAGTTGGACACAGCCTCTTGGTTGCTAACACCCTCTGCCCCCTTTTATTTTCTTGTACACAACATCTAGATCTGGCTGGATCGATAGCTGGTTAGCACAAATCTCAGCCCCTGTCACTTCTACCTGGCCTGGCTTGGCCTCCCCTCCCCCTTGTCCCTTCTCCCCCCACAGTAATTAAGAACATATTGGCCAAAATGGGGTGAGGAAAGTTAAAAAAAAAATCCAACCAAACAAACCTGATTTAGAGAATTAATAAAGAAAAACCAGTAGCTCTTTTCCTTTGAGTCTTTTAAAGAGTGTTGGTAGCCCAAGCAGAGGGGTATAGGGCTGTTTTAATGAGATTTTTTTTTTAAGTGTCTGTCTCCGACCCCTTCCAAGTCATTCCTTTGACTGGGGGGAGATGCAGGCTGTGAATGAAGAAATGTCAGTAAAGAAATGCTGTGTTTGTTTTATTATCACAGTCAGAGGAGCGAAAATATTTTTTGGAAACAGATGCTAGCCACTTTTAGGTTGATTTCTCCTGTAAGGTGAATGAGGCTCTCCCCTGCACTGGGAGGACCGGGACTTCCTTCAGGGACCAGGGGGACTGGCTGCCTTCTAAGCACAGGCAGGGACACCCACTTGACCTCCTTTGTTTCCTACTCTGTGAGGTGGGAAGGACAGTTTCCTAGATAAAGCACTGAATTGAGGTCACTCAAAGCTTCTGCAGCCCTGGGATTGCTAGTTAAGGCTTTATAAGGTATCTGCATCTGATTCCTGCTCCCTTACTGGTAGTAAATAAGGATGATTAAACTTTTCATTATGATAACACCCTGCAGTTCCATCTGCACATGTTGTATAAATAGGTACACAGAGCTTTCTATAGGCCCCCAAGTCCCCCGGCTGAAAATCAGAGTGAAGTGTGCCACTTTTGAAATAGAGTCAGGGAAAAAAAAAATGAAAGCAAAACCTTGTACCTTTCTCTAAAAACCATGCCCATGATCCTCTTAGCCATGAGTAGTGGTGACCAATGGCCTTGAATATACCCTCTCTAGGTTCCAGCCCTGACAAGCATTTTTTTCCACACACCTCCCCCCTTTCAGGAAAAACCCATTTTTGTAATGATATTTTATTTTGTCACACTGTAAAACACGCCAGTACTAATGTGATTAAATATTAACACCGTTTCTGAAATTCTTCGCTCCAATGACAAAATACTAGTCGGTATTTAACAAAATGATCTGTGCTCGGATTGGAGGGAACGAATAAGTCTTCAGAACTGCACAAGGCGTGCGGCCACTGAGACGTGCCCAGATTATCTTATGGGCTTTAGATGTCCTTGGGAGGGGAAGGAACTTGATTGGCAAGTTGCAGTTCTCACAAAGTCTGGGCTAGAATCACATGTGACTATGATTTTTTTTTTTTTAACTAGGAAAGGTAATCTCTCCAAATTATGCTTCCCTTGACTTTTTAGTCAACTCACCAGACAACTTTTACATAATGAAACCCTGCATCTTATCATGAGGCTCTGTCTGTACCACCTTGGGATGGGGGAAGCGTGACATTATGGAATAGGGGGGGAAACAGGCTAAGTATGGGCTTATTCAGGCATCTCTTAAATCAGTGAAGATTATATAAATTGAAAAATAGTTTGCAAATGCATCCACCTGTCTTAATAATAGGCGTGCAGGTGTGGAAGAATTTCAAAACTGAGAGAGAAGGAGAACTAGTGATAGATTAGAGATAATAAATATTAAGTTGGAAAAAGCATGTTTCCCTTTCCCTGCCTTTGATGACTTTCAGAAGTTGAATTAACTGTATTCCGTAGTAGGTTTATCTCTGCCAAACTTCCTTTCCCTTGGTGGCTCTCTATCTTGAAAACCGGACGGTCTAGAAACACCCTTTCACACACATTGAAATGGGAGTGGTCTTGGTACATGCTCTGTGCTCAATCCTGCCCTTTTTGGAAGTATGATATTTTTACAATGATGTGGAAGAAATTTTTGGAATTTCATGCTTCTCTGTGTTCCAGTCAGAACATAGCAAGCAGCACTGAGAAAGAAATACCAGGTAGACAGGATTTGAACACTGAGTTCCTTTAGACGTGGGGCAGATGTGGGGAGGGGTAGCCCTGGTAGGTCCTAGCCTCCTAGCAAAGCACTGTTTCTCCAGTCCTTTCCCCTCCTCCCTACAGCGTGGAGAGAATTTTTAAAGCTCACTCAAACTTGTTTGGGGGAAGGCAAGGAGCATTGCAGTCCTGTTTCCCTGGAAATCACCCAGCAAGGGTTGCATGCCTTCATGTGACTTTTGCGCCTCCGGAAGATGTAACCCAAAACTTTGCAGGTGTTAATCAGGGGTAATGTAAACAGATAGGGCCCCCTTTGTGCAGCTGACGTTCGGGGGGCCTGCCTGCTCCCTGGCTAGTCTAGGACATACAACTACTGTTCTTTGGTGCTTGTTTAATATTTCATGGCTGTAATAAATCTGTCTTCTTTGCCCGCCTCCCGACATAAAACCCCAACCTAGCACACATCTGCAATTATACATTTCTACTAAATATTAATAAAGGACAAGGATGTTTTAAGGGGCTGAAGCTTAGCGGTGTTGAACTTGTCGTGGTTTCTGCCACTGGACTTTTCTGGCTGTTTGGATTTTAAATAGCTATTGCCTTCTAATAGGCAACGTATACTTAGATATTCATATATACATGTGTATATATATGTATATACACAGTTTTTGTAGATTGAAGGCTTTCCTCGGGTATAGCTTTCTTTAATATAAATTCATTTAGATTTCTTGCGAGGCCCCTTTAGACCGGAAATAAGAGACTGTTGAAATGTACTTCTATTTTATTGAGGTTTCTAAGAAAGGAGCGAGGGTTGGTTAATCTAATTTCTCTTTCTAGCAATGAAATTCTATGATTCCTGATATGATTTTGTTTGCCTGACAGAGGTATTTAAATTTCCACAAAGAATCTTAATAGGTTTTGAAAATACGGCTGCTCTCGCCAAGAAGTCACTTGATACCTTCTGCTGATATAAAATATACATCTTTAATAAACAGTCTGGGAGGACCAGGTGAAATGAGAGGAGGAAATTCTTCCCACTGTGGAAGGACCAACTTGAGTGTACTGTCGGGCTTCCACAGTATCTTCTAAACTCATTCTGTGCTGGAAAATTTAGTGGAATCACTTGTGACTTGTTTCTCCCCACTTGAGTGACAATGACGCTGGATCGAGTTCTCTGCCCAGGGAGTGATCAGCTTTGCCGAGAGCATTTAGGCCATAAATACTCTTGGTAAGGAATACTGTATTTACCTCTGTTTGGTTATTTTTAGAGATTAAAAGGCTGTAGCTTTATATAATAGGATCAGTGTCTGGGGAGTGTGTGAGAGCAAGCAGGCCTCCAAGTGCATTGCAACATAAAAACATCAAACCCTCTCCTGCCAGCGGGGTCCTCAGTTTATCGAGGGTCCCCTGAAACCAGTGAGTTCACCTTCTATCCTTTGCCCACCGACCCTTACTTGTTCTACCCAAGTCTGTGGTCTGGAGGGGCCAGAATAGCCCAGCCTCATCGTTTTGACTCAAGTCAGGATTTCAACTTGCTGGCAATGTGTTTGTTTTAGGACGGCGTCTATATTTAGGTGCGTCTTGGGCGGACAGATTTGAGTGTGGGGTTTGATCGCTCATGGTGGAGTTGTTGATATATACATGAATGCGTGATTGAGAAGAGAGACATTTGGAGGAAATTTTTCAAGTTTCCTCGAGACACACACACACACACACACACACACACTCACGCCAAATAGAGGGGTCTGGGGCTGTGTTTCGGGGGAGGAGAGCAAGGCCCCCCCTTCCAATTCAGCATGTGAAGGAGCCCCCTCCCCCTCACCCCATCCTGGAACACACACATATACATATGCATGGCCAAGTGTATTTCCATCAACTCTGGACTCCCTCCTCCAGTTTATCCCTAATCTGCTTTCCGAAGGCGAAGGCGAAGGCGAGTGAGGAGAAGGAGCTAACCCTGCAGTCTCAATGGCCTTAGCTGACAGGTTCTGATTCTGCAAAGGACTGAATGAGCTCCAGTCCTAAAAATAGAGGGAGGATATTGAAGATCCTAATTACGAAATCTCAGCCTTTTGGGGCCTCCTGGGCTGTGGGTGACTTTGATCTGGAGTGTATTTCAGTAGCAGACGCACGGCGCCCCTTGCTGGGCTTTGTGCGTGAGCGTGCGTGGAGGTGTCTCTCTGGCTGAGTTCAGCTAACACCAGTTTGCTGCCAGGAGAGGAATCTTTGAATCGGCACCTCCCCCACCTCCCTGTGCCCCCTCCCCACCCCCACCAGTGGTGGGAAGCCAATGCTGCTTCTCATTTATGGAAATTCCTCTCCTTTATTGTAATCTTTTGGTACCAACGACGACGTGGTGGAGACGATGCTGGGCTTTCGAATTAGTCACGGCCCTGCCTGCAGGATCCCTCTGTGTCCTGAGGCACAACGAACAGCTCAGCCAGAGTCCCCAGCTCAGTGCCACCCAGGGTCCCCGGGAATCCTTGAAACAGGACCCGAAGGACGAGATCGTTCTGGGGCTCAGGCACATTTCACTTGACGATGTCTCCCAGCACAAAGGTGGCCCTGATCCTTTCTTGCCATCTTCTGATGACAGGACGGTAGGCATCCAACACTCAGCCGCACCCAAGCCATCAGCTGCTTTGTAGAGTGTGGCTCAGAAGATACCCTGCTGGGTGTGCACTTCCGGGGGACAAAAACTCCAAACTTATTTTGTGACCAGGATCAAAAAGCTGAGTTAAGTTTCCATTTGCTCAAGTGGGCAGGGACGTTTGAAAGACATTATTTTCTCAGGGTGTAATTATTATAGATGCTGAGACCTGCTTTGTTTGCCGGCCTGCATTTTAATCAGCAGCCTCTGAGGTTTGGGAAGCAAATGGAGTGTCTACTCCCAACACAATATTTGCTCAGAGGGAAGGGGCTCCAAGGGGAGAAACTGCCACAGGTTTCCCCGAATCTTGAGATCCAAAGGTCTGTTTCAGCCTCCTGATAAGCTTCCAGTTTTGGTCTGACATGGCCGCATTAGAATGGTACCCTTGATACATACAGAGTGGGGTGGGGGTTCGTTGTAGCCACGGTGTCCCAAATTCTTACTCTCCCTGTTGGCTGAGAAAGCTGATAGGTTTTCATAACCACTGCTTCCTTATGAAGCTGGATCAAAGAGAACTTTATAGCAAGCGTGTGCATATCCTTTGACAATTTACACATCATTTTAGGGACCCAAATGCCCTTTAAACATAAGGCAATTGAATTGAATAGTTTGGAGGTCTTAGTGCGTTCATGATAACATGCTGGCTGTCTCTGATAGTCCCAGAAGGAATATCTTACATGGAACGGACGTGTCCAAAAAGGGAGGGGAAAAAAGCATAAACCAATAAACATCCCAAGAGAAAGCAAGTTTTTATGTTCTGATCTTTAAGGCTCAGGGTCTGATAAACTCAAGTTGTTCCACTTCCCTTAGAGCTTGTAGGATCAGCATGTGAGTTAAGTCTCTGCCTTACCTCTCATCTTTGATTTCTCTGTGGAAAATCTTGGACTTCCCCAAAATGTTTAGAACTAGGATTCTGATTCTTTCGTTGGTCTCTGGTTTTCTGGGTTGAAAGTCTGACTTACTTGTGCTCGTATTTGGTTTGGGTAAAGTGAGATGTGTTGGAATAATGGTTTTAGAGAAACAGGGAGACCCTTTGGTGAGGGCACATTGGAGACCCGTTGCAGTCAAAGATGTTTGGAAAGTTGGGTGCTTTGAAGAGAACCAGGAAGAGAACTGGGTCTTGTTTTATCTCCTGCATGTCTCAGAAACGATCTCCACAGTTACTCACAAATGATGGTCATTATCAGGCCTTTGGAGGAAGCGTGGAGGAACTTTGGTGCCGTGACACTCCCACAGTTTTGTTCCTCCTGCTTCTTCCTCCAGCAGCCTGTCTTGTAAGGACTAAGTGGCTTATAGACTCATTCGATTGTGCGGCATTAAAATTAGTTTTTCCTTCTTGTTGCTGATAAGAATTTAAAAGCGTTTTGGGCATGAAGCTTTCATTTGATGTCAAAGCTCCAGACAGACATCTCCATGGAGTGATGTGGTTTCCAGGACTTTCTGATGCCATTGACTTTGCGTGGTATGGCTGGGAGATCCCTCTGCCCCGAAGTTGAGGGGGCCCCAGTGTGCCTGGCTGTAATAGGGAGCTCCTGGGATGTGAGATGACAGTTAATGCATGAACCCCTCCATGCATCCACACACACATGCATGCACATGCGCACGCACACACACACACACACACACACAATGCTTCCGGTTCTTCTGGTCATTCAGGACAGGGTGAGGTGTCAAAAAAAGACCCTTTTCAGTTACTACTAAGCAGTGTTTTCAGATGCCCTTGGGTCTTAGAATACAAGCATTGTCAAATGATTGGCAATGATCACCAGGTTAAATAAAATACTTCCGAGGGACCATCTTATGACCAGGAAGGGGTATGGGATTGTCAGCCAAAAACCTACCTAGTCTGCTTTGAAATCTCCAAAGCTCAGACTTCCAGAGAAAGCAATGTAATGGTTGGTGGAGAATTTCCTGAGAAGTTAATTGGTTCTCCCCTGTCCTCATGGACTGTTTGAAAAAGCCCTTAAAAAATTTAGGGCCGAGGTCCCGACGTGGACAATCTTCCCCATTTTCCAATGAACTAGATGGCAGAGAGACAGAGAGAGTAAGAAACACTCCCAGTTAGGAATAATTGGAAATTAGGGTACAGTTAATTTTCTTGGGTTTGGGGGCTGTGGTTGAGGGATGGATGGAGCCAGAAGTAATATGTTCATATGAACTGCAATGTGATTTGCCAATTCTTGGGGTTCAGGAGTGGAAAATAATTTATAAGTGTGGAAGTCATTTATAACAACAGCTCCTGGGCAGGTCTGAGAGTGCGTAAATTGCTTAGGGGCCAGTGTTGGCCATCACCAAGGACAGAAAGTGTTTGGTGAGCTTTCCCGAGTGGACCTGGCTACCCTATCACTACAGATGTATGAGGGATGTAGACACGGAGGACCCAGCCCTGGCTGGCAGGTCACATTGTGGGTCTGTTAGCAATCACGGCTCGTTTCTGTTTAGGTAATAGCCGAGGCAGGCTGATGGTGGGAGAAAGACTTGGACAGGCCCTGGGTAGGTTGAATCCTAGAATTAATATGCCTGTGGCCAACTCCTGTGGGGGGGTTGAGGCTCAGACCTCTCCATAAAAGAGGGATAATGGCTGTAAGGATGGGAAAAGTGAGTGACCTTTATATTGGTGACCCTGCAAGGGGCCACAGGGTCTTCCCTCCTAGCACCGAGCCCCTTGTGGCATAATCTAGCTTTCATAGACTTTGCAGGCAGGTCCCACTGCCTTGAAACACAAGTGTGCCCTGAGATGCCTTCCCACACAATGTATATTTTTTTCCTTTTTCTGAATGGTAGGCAAAAAGGGATTAAAGTAAGTGACAAATTCAGCAGGAGGGAGATTTCCCTGACTTAAGATAAACCAAATGTGGAAAGGAGTTGGAGAAATTAGAGTCTCCTTTTTCCTCCCATTCAGGGGGCCTCGGGTTGTCCAGCCTTTAGAAGCCCTTAATGCTTTTATAGAGCTTCTAATTGGCTAAAAACAAATGGGTCATTTTTATCTCTTGCAATGTAACTTTTGGTGGCTGTTTAGTATTTGAGAGAAGGGCAGCTATGACCAAAAATTGGCTTTTAAAAACGAGAGCAATTTCACGATCTTTACGCCGTGACAGTTTCTAAATTGTCTGGGCATAAAGCTTTGGAATCTGCCTGTGTGCACGCCTTCATGCACGCGCCTGCACACACACGCACACATAGGCCTCAGAAATCTCAAGGAGAAATGAAAAAATAGTTTTTTTTTTCCCTGAGAAGAAGCTCCTATAAAGTTTTGGCTCCGTTCAGTTTGAAGTAGATGCCTATTGATCTCAGTGTGGTCAATTTTTGCCGAATTTGTAATCCTGTTAGGCCTCTGGGAGGGCATGATTAATTTACTTGTGTGTTTCACTATTTTGGGTCAGTTTAGTTAATAAGCATTTATTTTGTGCTCAGTACAAGTGAAGCATTTTTTCTGGGATTAGAATTGTAGGTGCGTGTATGTGTGGGCATTAGTGGGGCCCATTGCCCAGCACAGAATAATGCCCCTCTTCCCACCACCTCCCTGGGACAGGATGAGAAGGCACCTGGTGCCTTCCACCATCACTTGTCTGAGAGGAGGGATAAAAAGCCCACTCGTTCAGCAAGCCCAGCCTCCAGGAGCCTTGGAGACAGGCAGAGAACACAGCTTTGCTTCGGGTGCCTCAGTTCTCAGACCCTGCAGAGTATCCCGGCATTAATTCTTGATTGAGAGCCAAGCACCCTAGTGGACCAGAGGTCTCTGCACTTGTGTGGGGAGGTTAGGAATCTCAAACTTCTTCGAAACACCTTCCATTCTGCTACCTTCACAAGTGGTGGTGGTAGTGCGCATATGTGTGTGCGTGTGTGTAACTTTTAAGAAATGCATAGTTTGATTTCCAAAGAAGGAAGAAATGTAGGCCTAAGTCCTGAAAGCTGGGAAAGGGGAAACGCACAGCAGCCTGCAGCTCTGGCCTTTCCTAACGCCGAGTCTCTAAGGATGAACGTGTGTCATTTTGATGGTGCGAGGACTTCAGCCCAGCTTTGCTGGGTACCCCTCTCTCTTCCTCTCTGGGCTCCCCACAGCTCTCTTATTTCTTTGCTTCCAGGTGATGGTTTAAAAATCCCACAAAACAAAACAAAAACCAAAAAAGCAGGTTTAGATAGAGCCTACCACTTTTGGAGCAAATGGTGTCCTAAGCATCCCCACTATCCATTTGCTTAATTCCTTGCACATCGGTCTCTGCCGAGGCCTTGCCTTTGAAGGGTGAGGGGTGGATGGAGTATTTTCAGCTCCGAGCCAGCCTGACATGAACTGGAGGCTCTGAGGAAACAGGCATTTGGAGAGAAGAGGATACAATTTCTTTTTTTATGTGGGCCTGTTAAAGTCTAATGGACATCGGTGTCTGGCCTTACATTTGGAGAGGGTCTTTATCTAACCCTTAAAACCAGAGTCGTTTCTGGTAATTACAACACCCCAGGCCAGACCACTAAATCTTCCAGAGGCTTGTCTAGGTGACCATGCTGGGGCTGGGAGGGGCCGGAGGGCACACCTGTTACCTGTATCAGCTATAATTATGACATTGCTGGCCTCCTGGTTTTAAAGGAAGAATTTATGGGCCAGGCACTGCCGGAAGAAAGCAGCCAGAGGAGCTCCGGCTGCTGGCGGTGAAGTCGCAGGAGCCCCCACGCTCGGTGCCCATCACAGCCCCTGCATTTCCTTAATGAACTAATTTAGCTCCCCAACATTTGGTAATAAGTAAGTAGCTATTTTGGGAATGGAAGAGAGAAAGAGCTGGAAGACTTCTTTTCTAAAAAAACTTTTTGGATAAAAAGAAAAAGTACTGCATTTTGAAGTTTGAAATGACTTGGCATCCAGGCGTAAGATGTTATGGGGGAGGACACGTTTAGTGCGATGTGGCCGGACGTGGCAAGGCAGCCTCGCCTCATCCCTGCCTGGGATTTTGCTTCTCTAGGGACGGTTTTTTTCCGTTGTTAGGAACAGTGGGGACCACAACACTCAGGCTTCGTGAAGTTTGTTTGGAAGTACTGTTTAGATTATTCTCGCTTTTCAAATGGAGAGAAACTTGGTTTAATGGGAAAATGGCAGTATTACTATCTTGTGTGTTTGCTTTAGCATTTAAAAATAGTTTGTTTTCATAGCCTGAATTTCATCCTTTCCTTCTTTGCTTGTTCGATGGAAACGTGCGCACTCGTGTGTGAATGTGTGTGTGTGGAGACAGCACACACGTATAGACGTGCACGCAGTGAAGTGGTTGCAGTTGTGCAACCCCCCAAACAGTTGCAATTTTACAGCTGGCTAAAGGGACCCAGAGCATTTGTTTTTAACTTAAACCATCTTGTCCCTTTCTCCGTCATCAGTATACCCCTCCCAATCTCTCTCCCGCTGCCCTAACAATATTTATTTCTTCCTTAAAAAAGGAATGCCGGCCTGTTTGCTGAAGTCCCTGTTGGAATAGATTTTCAGAGGTTGTGTATTAAATGTGTTTGAGGGCGATTTCAGCCCTAAGCCTGGTTGTCCCAGTACTAATGGCAGCAGGGCCTATTACAGAGAGGCAAAGAATATTGTAAATGGCTTATGCAGAAAAACCATTTAGATAAAAATGCAATTTTCCCTTCTGCATAGAGTGCTAAGAATTAATAGCACATTCTTTCTAAATGGGTATTTTTATATTATATTTCCCCCCTAATGAAATTCTTTTCCCAAACAGAAGCATGTTTCATTTTAAACTTCAGAGTAAAATTGATCTGTTTTTAAGCCTGCAAAAACTGGCATCCCAGTTTCCAGCAGACCCCTTCCCTCCATACTCTGTAGCCAAGATTTTCGAAGTTAGATTGTGCAGTGGACAGCAATAGCGGTTCTGCCTCCGGACTGTCCACGGGAAGGCTGAAAATAGGGAAAGGGACTGCGTTTGCCCACATTTGGGTTATTTCTTTCTTCATCATGAGTAAGTTTGGGGGTATTTAGTGGTTTCAGCAAACGGACAAACTGGTCCTGAAATCTGAGCTGATTGTGCTTGGCCCTGGCCTGGCCTGCGAGGGAGACTCACTTCCCTTGTCTCAGGGAGTTCCCAAGATCCTCTACGTGTGTCCTTCTCTTCCTGGCTTTTGCAGGGGAGGCCCAAGTGCCCCTGTCCTGCTCCCTTTCACATTAGAGCTGAGAAAGAAGCTGCTTTCAGCCCCTCGAGTAACCACCAAGGGGCAGTCCTGTGGGCCAGTTCTCTGCTGGGGCCTATGTGTCTATTTTGGGAGGAGTGGAAATTCAGAACTTCATAGAAGGCTGACTTCATGTGGACCAGCAGAGGCTGGTGGCAGCTTCGTCGTGGAAAGTCTTTGAGAGCTTGTTGAGCTGGCTGCCATGGGCTGGTGTCTGCTGACCCAGTTTTCCCTGCCTGGGTGTGTGTACGTGGAGATATTTGGTGGACTTGCCTTGGTAGCTTAGGTGCCCACACTTGGTGGCGGTGGACACTGTAATGGTACAGTAAGTGAATGTCCTAAAACACATGCTTTCACTATCAATATAGCACTAAGGTGAAAGTTTAGGTAAAATTCTAGGATGAGAAAGACCTCTCATTTTTAGGCACCTTCCCTAAAACATTTTCCAGCTGAGGGAACTAAGGCCCAGAGAGGGTAAGCAACTTGGCCAAGGTCACACAGCATAGGCATAGAATGAACACTGGATTATAGTTGACCCTTGACCATCCTTTCCTGCCTCTCAACCCTTTACCTGGGAGCTATGATCTGATTTTGCCTGGCTGAGCCTGGCATCAGACCAGAGCTGGGTCTTTTTGAAGTAGAAGTTTCCAAACCTTTTTAGAAAGCACCATGACATACGTCCCTTGATGACAGCAGCACTCGTTCCGAGGAGGATATTATGTAGGAAATTCTTCTTCTTCTTCTTCTTTTTTTAAACACAGGGTCCTGCTCTGTTGCCTAGGCCAGAGTGTATTGGTGTCATCATAGTGCAATGTAACCTCAAACTCCTGGGCTCCAGCAATCCTCCTGCCTCAGCCTCCTGAGTAGGTAGAGACTGTAGGTGCTATAATGCCTGGCTAAAGGAAATGATTCTTGACCTTGGGGGAAGCCATAGCAGCCAGATGAGTGGTCTGGGTTTCAGGCCCTTTGCCTCTCGTGAGCTGTGTGACCTTAGACAAATCACTTCACTGCTCCCAGCTTGTTTTCTTCATTGATAAAATTGAAGAAGAAAACAATAGTGCTCATCTCATAGAAATATTATGACTACTAAGTAGGATGACTTCAGTTAGCACTGTAATAGTGTGGTTGAGAGCACAGGCTCTGAAGCCAGACTGCCTGGGTTCGAATCCTGGTTATTCCACTTCCTAGCTGTTTGACCTTGGGCAGGTTACTTAAGCTCTCTGTGCCTTCATTTGTTCATCGGGAAATAAGATAATAATAGGAAGATTCAATGAGTTAATGTATAGATGACTTGATATTGAGAAGCCTGCCTAATACAGAGGAAGTGCTAGACCAGCACCAGCTTTTATTGACCACCCACCGTATGCCATGTGGCTCATGTGAACCTACAAAGTAGGTGAGAGTGGGAGGGTTCAGGAGTCAGCCGTGATGACGTTGCTGCTGATGTTTATGCCATCTTAGGGATGAGGACATAGGACAGAGAGGCTAGTCAGTGCTATGGGCTGGAGGAGAGACACACCACACTGTACTTGAGGCACTTAGCTCTGGGTCTGGCACCCAGGACTTGCTCAGTAAATGTCACAGGATGAGGCCAGGCTGAAACCTGCTGTCCCTGAAACAATTCAGGTCTCACTATCAGATCAGTGCAGCCATGGAGGGGGTGGTTGCATGCAGACCTTCTCCCTGTTTGGGGCAGTGAGGCTCTGTGCAGATGTCAGTGGGCTGGTCACAGCCTGGCACGGTCAGGCACGGGTTCCTAGCAGCAGGATGGTAGCACTGAGGTATTTTTTTCCTCCTGACACCTCTCCCTGTGCTCCTACGGAATGGTTCCCTGATATGCATGAGTAATGGTCAGCCTTCTTATTGAAGGAATTAATGAGATGAGCCAGCCTCTGGCCCAGAGCACTTTGCCAGGAGCCCGAGTTAGCCATAAACAGTCTGGGAGCTGGCGATAGAAAAATTAAACTTCTGTGTCTGGCACCCCAGGTGGGGCCTTGGAAACCTGGCAGGCTTCAGTTGAACGGAGAGAGAGAGAGAGCTGGGGCAGGGGGAGAGGGAGGGAGAGAGAAGAGAAAGAGATGTTGAGCATCCGTTCCCCAGGTGAGAGTGGGAGGGTTTAGGAGTCAGGCAAGCTGAGTTTGAATCCTAGCTCTGCCATTTGCATGCTGTGTGACTTTGGGCAGGAGATTCACTTCTCTGAGCCTTAGTTTCCTCACCTGGAAGACAGGTGTAATACCTGTGCCCCTCTCAGAGGGTTACCATGGGTGATGCACAACCAGGTAGGTTGGCGAGAACCTGAGGGCCGCAGTCAGCTGGAGGGAGCCATTCTCTATTCCCATATGGGACCCTTGGCCCAGTTACAGATCCTCTCCAAGCCTTAGTGTCCTTGGGGAGAGTGACACACTTCTCACAGGGCAGTGGCAGTGGTCCTTAGCCAGGGGATGAGGGTGCTGTTCCCCAAGGGATATTTGACATTGTCTATAGATGTCTTGCAGGAGGGACAATGCTGCTGGCCTCTGATGGGCAGAGGTGAGGGACACTGCTCAGTGTTCTTCAGTGTGCAGGACAGTCTTCACGACTCTTTACCCAACAAAGAGTTATCCAGCCCAGATTGTCAATAGTGCCAAGATTGCAAAACCCTGAATGACAATGAGTGATCAAGGTTAGGTTTAAAATAATGCCACAACATGGTTGTAAAGTCTGAATTCAAAACTGTTGATGTATTTATTCATTCAATAAACACGAAAACTTCCCACATGGTGACACTGTCCTAGGTGCTAGGACAGATCGACAGACAAACAACAAATAAGAAAAATGCAGAGAATTAGAAGGGGATGTCAGCATTCTGGGAGGCCAAGGTGGGAGGACTACCTGAGCTCAGGAGTTCAATACCAGCCTATTTTCTAAAAATAGAAAAATTATCCGGGTGTGGTGGCAGGCTAGTCCTAGCTACTCAGGAGGCTGAGGAAAGAGGATCACTTGAGCCCAGGAGTTTGAGGTTGCAGTGAGTTATGAGGCCACTATATTCTACCTGGAGTTACAGAACAAAACTCTGTCTCAATTAAAAAAAAAAAAAAGAAAGAAAGGGGATGTGGATGAGGATTTCTAGATTGGGCTACCAGGAAGGTCTCTGTGAGATGGTTTACAGTGAAGAGGGACCACCTGGATGATGAGAAGGAGCCAGGGGGTGTTCTGATGACTTTTAAACACCCAACTCTCTGGGGGAGGGAATAAAAAGCTTTGATGTGTTGCCCTTGCCAATTCCCATGGTGTAAATACTTCCATGGCCCAGTGAATTTCATGCTACCAGAATGATGTCAATGGTCAGCGTCAGCAGATTGCAAAATATTTAACTCTGGGTTCCCTCAGCCTGGAGCCTGCTGTGTCCAGCTTTGTAGGAAGGGTGTTGGTTGGGGAACAGGAAGTGTAGGATCCCTGAGGCAGGACTGAGTAGGTCTTTTCCAGGAACAAGGAGGCAGCAGAGGAAGGGGAGAGACAGTTCAGGCAGGCAGGGGCCTGACAGCTCAGGGTTTGCAGTCATGGTCAGATAAACAGTTTGGATTTTATTCTAAGTGTGATGCGTTGGGTGGGGGGGCAGGAGAGGGCAGGTGTGGAGCACAGAGGAATGGGATCTGATAGCACACAGTAGGTGTGTAATTAACAGTGCTTCATCTGAGCCCAAGGTGTCTGAGAAAATGTCTGTTTCCCTTTCCTTATGTCCCGGCTCTTGCCTGAGAGGCAGAAACCGTCTCCTGATGGTCTGGAGCACCTAGGTCATAGGTTAGAACAGACTAGGCGACCCTCTCACCCCCAGGAAGGGGTGCTTGGGCCTCGAGGCAAGGACTTATCCTGGCATAGGTTGTTGGGGGAGGATGGGGGATGTTTGTCCTCTCTCTGAGCTGGGCAGGCCAGGATTTATGTCCTGGTCCAGGGAGACTCTGCTTCCTTTTTTCTCCAGGCATTGTTCTCTAGGCCTGGCAGAGGTCACCCTGACAGGAAAGCACAGGCCCAGTGGGGCCAGCAGGAGGAGGCGTGGAGGGCCAGGCCCCTGGGTGACCCAGGCCTGGCATTTGTTTTCTGGAAGCTTTTCTATTGCACTCCTCCCCAACTTTCTGAGTGGCAGAGGAGTCATAGCAGTCTGCAGATACTGAGCACTCATTGTGCCATACCCCATTTTACAGATGAGAAAACTGAGGCTCAGATAGGTAAAGTGAGCTGCCCAAGGTCACGTGGCTGGGAGGGGCACAGGGTGGATTAATGCCTAAACCTTCCTGAGGCTCTGCTCAGAACCATTAAGGACACTGAGATGGGAGATAGTATTTCCCAGTAACAGAGGCTTAAGGTAAAAACCAACTCTGGGTCTTGTTGGCTCCCGGCAGTTGCCTGCTCATGTTATTAGCTTTTCGAGTCTTCACCATTTGCTTTCCACAAGAGAAAGGGCAGCAGTCAGAACCCCCGGCCTGGGGACCCAGAGGTGACTTGGTGTAACTGGGACAAGTCCACCTTGCTGACCCTCAGCCTATGTCTCTGTCCAGTGGCTCAATCCTAGTGTCTCTGCGGATCAGGGGGAGCTCGGAATGTCTGCCTGTGTTTCCAGTACCTTCTGTATGTCAGGGAGCATGGGGGCTTTGTTACAGGAGTGCACTGTCCTGGTGTTTAGGCCTGGGACATGAGTGCCCCGTCCAGAGACAGCATTGAGCATGGCCATCCTGACACCCTGCTGCCTTTGGCCCCTCAGACTTAGGAGGGGTGATGGGGGTTCCCTCCAGAGGGGCTAGGATGGGGCAGGCCCAGAGTCAGGCATCCCCACCCCTGTCTCTGCAGGGATGAGGAGGGAAGGAAGGGGGCCCTCCACGTCCCAATCCTACACACCTCCTCTCTCTACTTCCATCCCAACATTGGTCCTTGTGAGCTACTCCTGCCCTGAGTTGTACTTGCCTGAGCTATTATGGCCTGGGACACAGCCACTGTCCCACCTGAGTGAGGCTTGTCACAGACGTCAGAGACTGCTGGACCACAAGAGGATGCCTGAGTTTCCTCCATTAATCACCTGACCACTGGCCATTGGAGTTGGATTTTATGTCCCAGACCTTGGGGAGGAAGACGTGCCAGAGAGCCAGGCCTGCAGCCTTCCTTTTCACTGACCTGGGCCTCGGTTTCCTCATCTGCCTTTTGGGTTAAATGGGGTTGTGCTGAGGATTAAGGGATGTAATGAAAAACACTCAGCCCAGTGTCTGACACATCAAAGATGTCCCTAAGCCTTGGCATAAATACAGATGCCTTCCTCCCTCCTGGATAGGTTAGGAGGAACCGGGAACCTATGCAGGGAGGGAGTGACAGGCTGTGTGAAGTAGGAGTACGTGTCCCCTTCAGGAGGGCTCATTCCCTAGTGGGCAGTGGCAGATTTGCTTGCTGAGTTTGAGAGGGTGGTCTCGGGTATTGTGCAAGGCAGAGATAGTGGCCGCTTCGGTTGACAGAAATTCCCCAGATAGCTAGATGTTTTAGAATGCGAGTCAGTGAGAAAATGAACCTGAGACAAAAATTGTGGATTTTCTGGAATTCCTTAGTTTTCAATACCTTGGCTCCCTGTACCCACTTCTTAGATTCCTTGGGTGTGCAGGTTTGGAAAATCAGTCCCTTGCTAGTTTTAGGAAACCTTTCTAAAAATAACTGCAACCATGCTAATACTATTTAAAAGGATATTAATCACACCTTCTACTCCGTAGATACGCGGTGATGTGTGCTTCACAGGCAGTTATGAGAGAAGCCATGTGTAGCCTTAAAAGCCATGCCTGGCGCCTAGACAGGCCCACTAGCTGTTACCCTGCTGCCTGGTGACTTAGTAGGGACGGAGGAGACAAGCCCTGCAGCACTTTCTACTCTGTGTTTGTTTCTCCCCAAATCCTCGCCATGGTGAGCACGCCTGTTTCCTGGCGGTTTGTTCTCGATTTTGCTTTTGGAAGAAATGTCTTCTGATTTTCTGCCTCAAGCACTCATTTATGATTTCATCCAACAAAGGTTAGGGGACAGTGAAGAGGGTTGTGGGGAGCAAAATTTTATCTGCAGAGAGTGGATTTTATCCATTTCCCCTCTTGTGTTTTAAAGGCTGGTGCAAAAAGTTTTTGCACAGAGAAATATCTCTGGCTGTGGTTCCCCAGGTGTTTGCTCTGTCCCCACCCTCCCCGGCTGCCTTCCCCTCCTCCTTTTTCTTCTCTCCCTTTCATTCCTGGAACAATTGTCCTGGCCAGTTCCTTTGGGCTCTTCCACATTCCCTGCCAAAAACAAAAACCATTCTTAACCCCAGATGACCAGGCCTGCAGCCGTTTTGTCTGGTATGTGGCGTCCACCCCGGGTGTGGGGGGGCATGCATGCTTCCAATTTATATTCCAGAGTACCAACTTCAAGGGGAGAAGGGGCTAGAGGCAGAAAAAAAGCCCTCAAGGAGTGGGGAGCCCAATTTCCAAAGAGGAAAGAGAGAGAGAGGGTGAGGGAAGGATGGCAGACCCAAGGTGACCGGCACCTCCTGGGTCAGACCAGCGCCCCGGCCCCCAAACACTTCTTAGCCCTGTTGGTAGACTTTGGATTTTACTCCATATTCTATTTGATTATTATTATTTTTTAATGAGGTCAGACTGAAAATCCATCTGCCTGGGCCTGCCTGCCTAGGTTTGAAGGCAATTAAACTGGAGACTAACCTCTTAATTAGGGTTTCCCTGTGTAAATCTCATTTGATAAATTCCTTATCATCCTTGGCTTTAACTACAGCGGGTCCTCGAGATGGGATTGAGCTCCCCGGGGACCTCTAAGTGAGTCCCCCCAGAGAGGCTGCCCTAGTCTGCGAAGTTCCAGCCAGAGCCTCCCCCTAGGAAGGGGCTGGGAGAGAGGCCCCTTTCAGGGTTAATTAATCAGAAAATTTCCTGGTGCCCGGAGAACTTGTCTGCCACCTTTGAATTCTCTCCTTCCCACTTCTGCCTCCCTTCTAGGTCTTGAAAAAAAAAATTTTTTTTTTTTTTTTGGGTGAACTGAACTCTGCTAAAGGAAGTCTGCAGCCCCCACTTCTTCCTTGTAGCTCCCCCCCTCCCTCCTACCCAACCTGTTTGTCTGTGTGGATGGTTAATTTTTTTTTCTTCCCTTTTTTAAATGCAAGTGCGGCTGGGAGTGGAAATGTCAGAGGTCAGGCTTCAGGCAGCAGGGAGCAGGGAGCAGCTTCAGCTGCTGTCTGTGCCATTCTGGACAGATCAGAGCTGAGCTTAACCCTTTGGAACCCAGCCCCTGCCTGTGGGTTCAGGTACTCTGGGTACTAGAGTGAAGCGGGAGGTGCATTGTCACCTGGACTCCATTTTTAGGATTTTAAGCTAAAAGTCACTTCTGTGGTCGAGGTGGGTAGTCACAGAGTTATCACTTAGACGAGTATCAAGTGGGAATTTTGGTCCTAGCAGCACTAGGACTAAAGCACTTAGCAGTGTATGTACTACGGTATGTGAGGACTAGGGTGGAGATGCCCTCTGTCCAGATGCAGTTGTGTGGGGTGGCCCAGGCTGTGCTCACTGCTTTAATAACGCTGCCAGCATCCCAAGAGGTGTCCCAGTTTACAGATGGGGAAACTGAGATCCAGGAAATATGGTAATATGCTCAGTCTCCTGGCTGTTAACAAGTAGGGGTGGAATTGGGATCCAGTGTTACCAGTTCTGAATCTCATTTCCTACATACAAAGACACCCCCCCCCAACTCTGGGCATCTGGTAAGAGGAGAAGCCTCTCCTCTTACCAGAAGCCTCCTCAAATATGGCATTTAGGTTCTTTAGTGTCACTCTGTAGCCATTAAAAGGGCAGGCGGCCAGCCTGGAGGCCTTCTGTGTGTCACCCACGGTCTCCTGCCCCTGTGAAGCAGCTACCGCAGTGGGTTCATTTTGCAGATGAGGAAGGTGGGGTGCAGAGAAGGAAGGGACCTGCTGGTGAGTGTGGCCAGCAGGTGGGAAAACCCAGTCTACCCCGCCATTCTTTCTGCCCACTGGGCCGAGGTGCTCCCCAGGGAATGAGGACATTGCCAGTCTGTGGAAGTAGGAAAAAGTCCACAAAGCTCGTGCCTCCTAACCATAGGGTCTCCATCACCCACGTGTGGAGTTGCCCAGGGCGATGTGAGATGCACAGTCTGTTAAGCAGGGCTCAACAGAGGGCACCCTTGACGTGGTAGGGGTTTTTGGTGTGGCATGGGGTCTGGTCGGCCAGTGGCTCAGGTCAGTACCTGGTAGAGCTATGTCT
Source organism: Otolemur garnettii (assembly GCF_000181295.1). Classification (NCBI taxonomy): domain Eukaryota; kingdom Metazoa; phylum Chordata; class Mammalia; order Primates; family Galagidae; genus Otolemur; species Otolemur garnettii. The sequence continues at coordinate 2,629,780 of NW_003852433.1, read as the reverse complement.
GGCACATGTGGCCCTATGGAATTGTCCTGAGTGTTGTTATCTCTGAGCCCCAAGGACAATGGCAGTGTCAGCCCCACAGGGTTTTGTGGGCCCTAAACCTGTTTGTACACAGGAAGCCTTACCATCCATGACTCTTACCCCATAAGCTTCAGCACCTGTTAGCTGCTATTATTATTATTTATTCATAATAGAGGAGGAGATCATCGTAGGCACCAGTGAAGTCCTCAAGGGAAGAAGCCCTGTGTTGTGATCAGTGCCTCCCTGGGTAGCCGAGAGTGAGGGGCTTCCCAGTGGGAGCTGGAACCAGGAGGCTCTTCTCCAGCCCAGCCCATGGGGTAGGGCTCTGACTTGGGGTTGTGTGGCTCTGGGCAAGGCACCCCATCTCTCTGTGCTCCTGGTCGTGGGGTGGTAGGGAGGAAATATCCGTTTCCTAGGTTGGTGGTGGGCACGAGTCTGGGCCTCAACTCTGTAGGGCGAGAGGAAGAAAGGTTTGCTTCACGGCTTTGCCCTTAACCGGTGGCAGCCTGGGATCCACCCTGCTGGCCTGGCCTCTGTTTCCCTATCTGGAATGGGGAAGCTGCGGTGAAGCTTAGAGGAAACGATACGCCCAGACGTGTTTTGCAGCCTCTGAGAAAGCTGTTCAGACGTCAGGGATTATTATTAGAGTGATAGAAAGTGGGATTGTTTCTCTGTGGAGTGGAGGGACATCTGAGTTCCCGGGAGACAAAGCACGTGACAGCTGCAGGCCTGTCCAAGGGTCTGTTTGCCCTGCATCTCCCTCCTCCCCCAAGGGACACTTCGGGGTTGGCGCGAGATTGTCCTGTAAATAAGAGGAGCAAGATGACGTTTGGAGGTCTGCATTTGCCTGCCAGGCCCTCTCTCGCTGTATAACCTTGAGCGAGTCACACTGATGCTTATCCCTCAATTTCCTGCTCTACAAAATGGGTGTGGTAGGTTCTTCCCTCCTGGGGTGGTTTTGAGAACTGAGTGGAAGCAAGAGGCCTGTGAAGTGCCAGGCTGGGCTCTAAATGATGTGTGCTGTCCCTGGTCACCGTGTGACAGCTCAGGCCCAGCTGAGCCTGGGAAGGTTTAGAGCTGCCTGAAGCCGAACTTGCGTTCTCCCCTCACTGGCCTGCAGCCTCCCCTTCCTCCCTTGCTCTGAAACCAAAGCCCGGCATCTGTTTCCCCAGGAGCTGTTTAATATTCTGCCGTGGTAAAATGAACTCATTGGAGCCACCCGAAAACAGCTGAATGAACCCCCTGGCGCCCAGTTGCCTTTCAGAGCAGCTCCAGACCTCCCTCGGGCCTCAGGGAGGCTGGCAATGGCAGCAGCTGTGGGAGAGGGGCCCCCTTTTCTTCTTAGTGCCCTGGGGGAGCCTGAGCCCATGAGTGGGGCTCCTGGAAGGCTGGGTGGGGGGCCAGAGTCTAGGGAGGGGCGGCCTAGGATTCCCAGCCTGTTTGGGGCCTTGTTTGTGCTTCTCAGCTCAAGAGGTTCTATGTGTGAGGCCTCCTTGGGGAGGCTAAGAAAGCTAGGCCTTCCCCCAATTCTCCTAATCCTGGCCCAGTGGAGGCAGGAAGCCCCAGCCTGTAAGCCACACTGCTTGATGACGGCGATGACCGAGTGATGACGATGATGGCAACATCCACGGAACACTTACTGAGTACCAGACACTGCTAAGAGTGCTGTCTTGCTAGCTAACTGATGCATCAAAACCACTGGGGGCAGTTTACTGTTTGTGTTCCATTTGTCAGGTGAGAAAACTGAGGCCCAAAAGGTGAGCCGGCTTGTCTAAGATCACATAGCTAAGAAGCAGCCAAGGTTAGAACTTTAGCCCCAGCCCAGCCATCATCACCATACCACTGCCCTAGATGTGGCCACATGTACCTGCAGGGTTGTCCTGGGGGCAGGTGATGTCAAGCCATCGAACATTGCATCCAGGCATGCACTTGGCATTACTTAAGTGCCAGCAGTTACCATTACTCAATCACTGTATTTGTAACGCTGTAGTCCAAATCTCACAGCTCTCTCCTTTCTCCCCACACCACAGTTGCTCCTGCACACCTCGATTTTCACCCCAGCTCCCTCAAAGGGTGAATAGTAAGATAAGGTGCTTCCAGGTAGAAGCTGGATTAATTTCATATAATTATCCCTGACAAAATTAAATATTACTTGCAATTAGTCTTGGGCAATTTCTCTGCTCAGACGTGGCAAGGCAGTGGGGTGAAAACAGGCTGAGTTGGCACCTGCTGGGTTGGGCACTGGGCCTGCTGGTGGCCGGGTATATATAATGCTGCCCAGGAACTTAAACCTGAAGCAGAGAGCTCTGGGGAGGGCTAGGTGGGAGGACGTGCTCCATAGCCTGTCGATAGAGGAAGGGGCTTCCTCTGTCCTTATTTTATATCTGAAGAGCCTCAGAAAATAATACTGGGGTTCATTTTGCCAGCAGATCTGACACAGATCTGGTCTCACAACCTCTCTGGAAGATACCAACAATTTATCTCCAGAAATGCAATTCAGGGTTTAGTGCTCAAAGCCCAGCAACACCACCTCCCAGCTGTGAGACCTTACTTGAGTAACCTCTTCTCTCTGAGTCTCAGTTTTTCTCATCTGTAAAATGGGGGTAATTTTAACCATTCAATCAGTTAGGAGGAGTTAGCAAACCTTTTCTGTAAAAGGTCAGAGTATATATAATTTGGATTTTGCAGGCCATGAAGTCTCTACCTAAATTTCTAATTCTGCCCTTGTCATGCAAAAGCAGCCACAGACAGTGTGCAAATGAATGGGTGTGGCTGTGTTCTGACACAAATTTATTTATGGAAACTGAAATTTGAATTTCATGTAATTTTCATTCGTCATAAAATAGTCTTTTGATTTTTTTTTCAACCATTAAAGAATGCCAAAAAAAAAAAAGGAACAAAAAGAAAAGAGCCCAAGAAAACCCTACCTTCTTAGCTCACAGGCTGCAAAAAACTTCCAAACCTGAAGCCAGGTGGTGGGCCAGACTTGCCCGGCTGTCGTTTGCTGACCTGCAGGGTGGAGCTTGGAAGGTGCTGAGCACAGTCCTCAGCACTGAAAGACTCAATAAATGGAAGCAATGACTATTATTATTTTCTGGACCCAACATATCTTTTATGGGTATGTTAAAGAATAAATTAAAAACAGGTCTGTACTGTGAGATGCAGATGATGATAGCATCCCTTTTTACGGGGTACACCTGCATCTTTTACATTTTTTTGTATATGCTCTTTGACTAAGGCAGGACTGTTACTCCCATTGCAGGAAAACTTTGAGGGCCAAAAGGGAAAATGCCTTATCCAAGTCACACAGCTGAGATAAGGCAGAGGAGGGTCCTGAACCCATGAGGGCCTCTGCCTGGTCCAGGGCCTGCCTGGGAGGGCTCTAGTGTCTTCTCTGACCCTCTTTGCTAAGCCTCAGTTTCTCCACCTGAAAATGGCTACCCTTTAAAACTGTCTGCTGGACTCCAACTCTGTGTGCTGAGTGGTGGGTGACGAGAATCTTCTGCATCGTCCTATTAGCAGTTCTACAATCCAGGTTACACTCGACCAATGTTTGCACTGCCTATGGCTAAGGATTGTGGGCCCCGTCTGCTGTGCTGGCCAGAAAGGACTTCGGAGAAAT
>NW_003852433.1:2603698-2625515 GCF_000181295.1 Otolemur garnettii | reverse complement strand
GCCGGTTGAGCTATAGGCGCCGAGCCACCACCCAGAGTGTTAATGCGTTAGTGGGTGGGCAGGGGGTATGATGGGAAGACCAGGAGGCAGGCCTCTGGCTTGGCCTTGACTCATCATTCAAACTTGGGCAAGAAATTTTATTTCTCTGGGGCTGTTTCTCCCACTCTGTGATTGGACTAGGTCAGATTACAGACTCAATGTCAAGGGCTTATCTGGGTTGATTAGTTCTGGCTCCTGGAGCACTGTGTTGAGAAAGACTCTGAGGCTGTGTCTGGGTTCCACAGGCAAGAGTGCTGTGGTCGATTAGTAATGTCTGCCATGGGCTCAGGAAGAAATATGTTTTGGTGGGAGTCTCATTTGGTTAATAATCTTAGAAAAGGTAACCAACTCCTTTTTAGCTCCAAATTTACCATTATTTAGCCTAAAATTTACCATAATCTATGGAAGCTTCTTATTAAAAGACAGTAGGGCTTGCTTTTTGTAAGAAGATGGGTTGTCATGGCAGCTGCTGATGCAGATTGGAAGAGATTTTGTCGATTATTATTCTAGATTAGCTCTGCCCTGTAGAACTTTCTGTAAAGATGAAAATGTCCTACGCCTGCTCTGTCTGGTACAATATCTTCTAGCCACACGTAGCTATTGAAGTGTTGCTAGTTGTGGAGGAATTGATTTTTAAATTTTATTTACAATTTGAAAAGCCACACGTGGTTAGTGATAGCCATACTAGACAGACTGGTTCTAGACTCTTAGAGCTTCTGAGCTTGTAGGGGCCCCAAGATCATTTAAGTTGTTATACCCTAAGCTTGCTATGAACTTGGGGTGGGCTGTGGGGGAAAGCCTGTTGCTTGGCAACAAATGCCAGGCAGCTGTCTCTGTACCCCACCCGGTCTGCACAGGAGCCCAAAGGCTTTTCTCTCCTGCATGGTATGCGTCCCTGGTTCCCCAGGGCTCAGCCCTTCTGAGTGGACAAGACCTGGGCTGGATCAGACACCTACCTCACTCCCCATCTCCTGGGGGACAAGTATGCCCCGCTCTCATCCCCCGTGGCACTCCAGCAAATAGGCAGGTGTTTGCAGATGCAGAGTGGGTGGGCCCAGAGGCAAGGCAAAGTGATGGGCATTTAGAAGAGTGGGAAACACTTTTTTTTTTCCTTCCCTCCTTCTCTTTCCTTTCTTCCCTTTCTCTCTGTTTCTGGCATAGGGCAAACGTAGAAGAGGCTTTGGAAACTGACTTGGCTTCATCCCACCTCAGCGTGTGGAGCTGGGCAAGTCATCTCAGCTCTCTAAACCGGTTTCTGCATCCTTTGGAAAAATAAAGCACAGCCCCTCCCTCTGAAAGGGAGGACCTGGTGAAGTAATGTGCGTGGAACGTTTAGAATGGTGTCTGGGATGTGATTCCCTTTCGAGGGCGGGGGGAGGTCAGTTAAATTACCCTCCAATGCTCTGATACCTTCTCTCTCTTTCTCTCCCACCTCTTCCCCTCAACCAGCACTCCCACCCAGCCCACCCCTCCTTCCTGGACATGGCGTCAGAACTGTGGATGGTAATTTACCTGATTCCCAGGCGCGGAGTCGACTTCAAACTCATTTCAGAGATTGCAGTGTGCCCAGTCTCAGGTCTGGGTGGGGATGTTGGCTGGGAGAGGGGTCTTCTTGGGTCATCCTAGGCTGGAGGAAATTGCTGGCATTTTGTTTCGCTCGTTCCAAGGGACTCTGATACTTTTTTCTCCATTAAAGTCACCTCCACCTTGTGATTTCTTCACACATGGGTGGGACTTAAACTGGGAGATTTGAACCTCTGCACTTTGAAGGATGTCTGTTGGCTGAGTTGGGGCTCTGGGAAGTGAGTGGACAGAATTCCTTCATCTCTGGGTCATTTGTGAGTGTGGCTCCCCTCAGCAGATTTTGGGAAGGAACGCTAGGCAAGACTCTTGGTGAAGCCTTATGTTATTAACACCCGGGAGACCCCAGTGTTTCTATTCAGGTCTGTCTGGAGGCCCAGGTGATGTTGCTTGAGTCTTCCTCCCTTTAGGAGTTTTTAGGGAACTGATAGTCAGCACATGGAGGGCCTTCTATGTGCCACGTGCCAGGGTCACAGTAGTAGACAGATAAGGTCCCTGATTTCATGGAACTCACATTCTCAGGGCTGTGGCGGACAGCAGGACAATTACGAGACGTTTACCATAATTTCGGTTGACATGAGATGGTACAGAATGATGGGGCACTCGAGCTCACTCAGGGGCTTGAAGGGACCTCCCTGAGGAAGGAAGATGTGGGAGAGTTGGGCAGACGAGGGGAGACGGAACAGCCGTGGTTCAGAAGAAGGGAGAGCTGGGAGGAATAGTGTTGTCGCCTCTTTGTGACAGCGTACTACAAACTCCATGGGCAAGCCTTCTGAATGAGGGAGGGACCTAGCTTTGGCTGTTAGGCCAGAATCTTCTGATCTTGTCATGGTTTTGTCCTTGACCCTACCCTTCTTGGCCTTGATTTCCCCCATATATAGCACCTACCCACCTAGACTTCCTTGGTTCTGATTCTGCCTTCCTCAGAGGGGTCTATGACCTCTGCCCTGGGAGGACAGGCCCTGGTCTTAATCCTGCTTCTTCATACCAGAGCTGTAGACCAAATCTAGAAAATCCTTCTGAGAGGTGGGGTGTGGGCACTGCAGAATCTGTCCTGTCCCGGGAAAATTTGACGGAAGGTGAGGCTCAGGGTCGACTTAGTCACTTAGCCTCCGCCCTGCACCTGCCTCTCCCCACACTCCCTGCCTGAGAGGAATGTGGTGGCCCCCACCTTCTCCTCAGAGCCTACACCCCACCTTCCCAGGTCAGCCACCTGCAGTAGGAGCACGCAGAGGAGCCAGCCAGGCAGCATCACTCAGGCCTCTCTCCCCATCCCAGGGCAGCATTAACCAGCCGCCCGCAGGATGGTTTGAGGTGGGGAATGTCCACCTGGGTGGCTTCTTCAGGTCAGAGTTACAGTCCTGGCATTTGGTACTCTTGCGCCTACAAAGGGGATGGCAGCCCAGGGAGGGTGAGTGATGTGCCTGAGGTCACACAGCCAGCTTCCGGCAGAGCCAGCAGAGGAGAGCCCAGGTTGGAGGGAAAGGAAGTTGAGGGTTGTTTGTGGCGGACGCACATCTCCCCAGAAAGCTGAAGGCTGGATCTGTCAGAGCCCTTGAGAGGAGGCAGCTGGGGATGGGTGTGCCAGGCATAGGCACCCTGGGGGCTTTGTTCTCTGTTGTTTTGATGGAAGTAATCAACCAGCTCCTTCTAAGCACAGACCAGCTTCTGCTGCTCCACCTGTCTCTCTCCCACAGGCCAGGCAGACACCAGGGTATGGGGAAGAAGACACAGGCTCTGGGCTCACACAGACCATGGTTTGAATCCAGGCTCTGCCATTTTCTAGCTGAGTAGAGGGCCCAGGCCAATGCTCTGCCCACCACTGCCCACCTAGGCCCTGCTTGCCCAGCCTGTCACCATCGACTACCTATCACTCTGTCCTTCCTAGCATTGAGGCTGAGCTCCTGACCAGTCCATGGAGCCCCATACAGGGGTCCTCAGAGGCTTGGAGGAGTAATGTTAGACCTCCCCTTGAGTCCCTCTCCTGCCTGATGGCGGCTCACTCACTCGGCCTCAGAGAACCCACCTTTTTTTCTTTTGTGTTGAGATGTTCTGGAATGATTTTTTGTTTGTTTATTTTGTTTTTTCAATACTCCCTTGCTCCCAACAATGCTTTAATGCTTTGTAGATTTTATTTTTGAGTTAGGGTCTCAAAACAAAATAAAACAAAACAGTGTTACCTGGGCTAGAGTGCACTGGTATGATCATAGCTCACTCAACCTCAGACTCCTGGATTTAAGTCATCCCCTTGCACCAGCCTTCCAAGTAACTGGGACTACAGGTATCTACCAGCATGCTTAGCTAATTTTTCTATTTTTTGTAAAGATGAGGACTTGCTTTTGCTTAGGTTAGTCTTGAACTCCTGGGCTCAAGTGATCTTCTTTCCTCAGCCTCCCAGAGTGCTAGAATTACAGGTGTGAGCTACTGTGCCTATCCTGTTTTATTAATTTTCAAGTAGGAAGATGGGAAGATTTCCACTGTAGCTGGAGAAAAAAGACTAGAGCCACAGTGAATGATGAGGATATTTCTGATTCCCTGAAGGTCAGTGTGTGAGTCTTCACAGATCAGGAACATATATTGAGCACCTACTGGATACCTGGCTGCCACTTCCTACTTATGTGAACTTGGGCAAGTGATATCACCTCTCTGAACCTCAGGTTCAGGGGTCAGCATACTTTTTTTGTAAAGGGCTGGATAGTAAATATTTTAGATTGTAGGTTATACAATATGATAGTTAATTTTATGTGTTACCTTGACTGGATCAAGGTACCCAGATAGTTCACAATTTTTCTAGAGAACCCAGAACAATATATACAATCTCTCTTGCAACTGTGTGAAGATGGCTCTAAACAAAATGTAACTAAATGAGTGTAGCTGTGATCTAATAAACCTTTATTTAGAAAATCAGGCAGTGGGCCAACTTTAGGTTGTGGGCTGTCATCTCCTGATCCTAGCAAGCTCTTTGTCTGCAAAATGGGGCTAAGAGCATAGGTACTGCCCTCCGGGGTTATGATGAGGAATTGGTGAGTTTAAAAAGAATGAACATGTGATAGATATTAACTATAATTATCTGTCATTGTTAATATTATATGTCATTCTCCCAGCAGCCCTGCCTAGTAGTAGCTGTATGAGCTCATATTACAGATGGGGAAACTGAGACAGAGAGCAATGAAGTCATTTGCCCCCAACTCTCTGCTCACTGTTAGATGACCTGTGATGTGTCTCCAATTCTCTCGGGCCTCAGTTTCCCTACCTGTATCCTCAGAGAAGACTCCATGATGTAATGCACAGGGCAAGGTGATCACATCCATTGTGTGGGAGGTTGGGGGAAGATGGAGCCAAGGGAGTGGAGCCCCTCGTAGGAGTCACCAGCTGAGATGTGGCAGGGCAGGGATTAGGAACTGAGCTGGGGTTCTTAGAGACCCAAGTTACCTCCATAGAACTCAGATGCTGCGCAGGGTGCCTAGCCAGTCCAATTAGATCGAGCTCTCTCAGGGTGCTGGGACTCTGATCCTTCACTTCCTTGGAGTTGGGGAACACAGGGGACCTGATTCCCAATGAGTGAGCATATGTCTAAGTCAGTTGTCTTGTGTCAGGCTCCTGATGCCCTGCAGGGACAAGGCCAGACTCCTTCCTGGGGTCTCCCTGACTTTAGTTTTGAAACCTCCTCGACCCTCATTCCCACACCCCGAATCTGGGCCCCTGGGTTGGCCTCCTGTGGTTCTTCTGAAGCAGCCACACCCAGGTTTGGAGTGCCCCTCTCTTTTCTCTCCCTGCAAAGCTTCCTGTTCATCCTTGCATGCCTTTTCCTCCGGGAAGCCCTCCGGGATCTCCCTGGATTGCACAGCACAGGGCTTCCTTTCACCCCAGCATGGATTGTGCTCTATCTTGCAGGTGTGTATTTACCAAAACATCTCTCTACCAGGTTGGGCGCAGTGGAGGTCAAGACCTATGTTGGGGTGACTTCTCTGAGCCCAGCACCCAGCACCTAGCAGGGGGCACACGTTTGGCTGTGATGAGCCCATTAGAGAGCCTATGCCCAAGACCCAGGTTTGGGAAAATAACTATAGTAGCAGGACATTGAGGGTCAGCTGGGTACCAGTTTGTCCTTCTTTGCAAGGCGGGAACAACCAAACCCATTTTTTTCTGATGAGGCAATGGAGATTCAGGGAGTCGCAGTGGCAGATGCAGGGTCACACCACCTGGCAGTGACAGGGTTGGATGTCACACCTGGGCCTCTGTCTCCAAAGTGCGCAGCTGTCCCACGGTCAACCACCATGCCGTGTCCAGCCTCAGAGGTGCAGCAGTGCTGTGGGAACTTACATGGGTTAGCAGGGCCCTGGCCAGCGGTGCTGAGCTGACATGGGGAACATCTGAAAGCTTCCAGCAGATGCATGGATTGGGGGATAAGGAAGACGACCCCCAGGAAACCTTCACCTAAAAGCACCAGTGCTTTGAAAACTTAACTCCTTAAACTTCAGACTCCTTTGTTTCCTCCCACTGGCTGAAAGCAGCGAGGTTCTAATTCTAAAGAAATGCAAATGTATGTTTGCTTTTTTTAATAAAAATAATTATTTGTTGAAGGGCTTACCACCTGCCAGGCGGAATGCTGGGAGCTCAGGGAGGTGCTAGCCTGGTATTAAGTTGCTTCAGTTTATTCCTCAGGAGGTTGGGGCTTAGAGAAGTCTAGCGTCCTGCCCAGGGCCACCCAGCGTTGGGTCTAACACCATGTGGGTGAATCTTGGGTGAGAAGCAAGAAAGCAGAGTGGGAAGCACCGTGCTGGACACGGGGCTGGGAGAATCTCAAACACAATAATGGACCAGGAATGCTGAGAGCAGCTGCTACATTTTGGGGTGTGTTTGGTGCCTGGCACTATGCTGAGCACGGTGCTCACATAGCTGTCACTGGCCCCTTCCTTCTGTGAGACTGAGGCTGTCTCCATCCCATTTAATGGATGAGGAAACTGAGGCTCGGAGGAGTCAATTTCCCCAGAGCCTATAGGCAGTGTTCTCCCCACAGAAGCACCCTGGCTACCCCACTGTCGGAAGGAAGGTACAGGCTGAGCGATTGGCTCTCAGCCTCCACGCCTGTCACATCTCCGCAGCATGCAGGCCGCGTGTGGCCTGGGGCTGTGCAGGGCTGCATCTGTCACAGGTCACTGGCTGTGTGGCCGGAGGCGCCCGGACAAGGAGCACAACCAGAGATGCTCAGGCCTGGTGTGAGGTGCCTGCCCGTCCATCCTGTGGCCTGTGGGTCTCATGCGCCACCCCGTGCCCTCCTCCAGGGCTGGGGGAGGCCCCCAGGATTCAGCCTCCCCCCACGATGCCCAGTCTTGCCCCTAGCTCTTGGCGGCCTGGCTCTGATGATGCCCTTGCTGCCTCTTTTTCATGGAGCCCTCGGCCAGTTCTCAATCTAAATGACAGCTGCCCTCAGCCAAGTCAACTCAAATTAATTTCCGAAGGCTTCCAGAGGCTTGCAGTGGCTGGCGCAAGGTCCCCTCGTCACAATCTCCAGGCATGGAAAGGAGGGGCCCTCATGGGGCACCTTCTGATGGTTAGTTCAGGGGCTCTCTTGGTGCCTGACCTGGTGCCTGGGGCAGAAGGGGGACACAGGCCATCCTGTCCCTCCAGACCCCTGAGCCTGCCACGTGCACCTTATGTCAGATGGGGCTGGTGTTTACCTGAAACTCAGGCGGTGTCGATGAGGAAAGTGTTGAGCGGGCGGGGGTGTCAGTTTTGTCCTTAGCTGCTATGTCACCACCCCTGGTAGCTCTCATCCCATCTGTGAGCCTCAGATTTTTTTTCCCCAAAAAGTGTGTGTGTGTGTGTGTGAGAGAGAGAGAGAGAGAGAACAAGGAAGAGACAGAGATTGATGGAAGAGAATACTTTCAGGAGAACGAAAGACAAATTGAGGCAGGAGAGGGACAGTAGCGATAGTACCTGCCTGCCTCTTTGGCAGAGGACTTAGCCTCCTTTGATAAAACCACACACTTTGACATCAGGCAGCCCCAGGCATGACCCTGGCTCTGCTGCTGGTTGTGTGACCATGGGCCTGTGACAACTCCTCCCTGGGGCTCTGTGTTTCCTCTGCTGGGACAGTACTGGGGTGTCACCTGGCATGGACAGACAGACAGCTGTGGTCTGCTTTCCTTTTTCCTTTTCTTGGTTGAAGGGAGGAGGCGCAGAAGATGCAGACAGAGGGCTGGGCTGAGGTGTGGCTGGTCCCCTGGACCTGCCAAGGCCTCTTCGTGGCCCCTGTGAGATTCCCGGGTGAGTGTCACTCAGACTGCTGGCTGTCATCCCTCTGTCCCCGATCCCGGGGTTGTGGGTGGTGGCTCCTTGATCTTGTGCTGAGGTGTCTTAGAGTCCCTCACTTCAGAAGGGTTCCTACCTGCATCAAATGTAAAATCTGATTGCCACAAAGGTAAGGATTTGTATATCCACCCACCATCATTTTAGATAGGACCAAATAGGCCCACAGAGAGGAGTGACTTGTCCAAGGTGACAGAGCTGGGATGAGAATGTAAGTCATTTGTGAAAACATTTAACAAATACTTACCAGGTGTCTACCATGTGCCAGGAAGTGGGCAGCAGCCAGAAGCCACACAGGCGTGTTGGCCTTCACGGCTCTGGGCCCTCTTCTCTATCCCCTTCTACAAATGGGGAAACTGAGGCTCCGCAAGCTGACCTGCCCAAGGTCACAAAGCTGATGGGGGCAGAGTATTGAGATTCAGACCAAGGTGGGGTTTGAAGCCAGGCCCAATGAGCCCAGACTGCGAGTACCTGCCAAGCTGCCCAGTGTGGGGGAGGATCAAGGGGAGAGTGGATTGTGAGGTCTTTGCTTTGCCTGTCCTGCTTGTTGGTGGCTGTGTAGATCTACTTCCTGCCTGACATCTGGCTAGATTTGCTTTTCCAGTCCCTAAGCCCAGAGGTGGGGATCCCTCAGATCCCATCTATCTCCCTGGAGGAGGAGACTCAGACCAGTGTTCCCATGTGGACAGTTGGCTGAGATGAGTCACCCTTGGGGTTGTGCGGCCCTGCAGATGGATTCCAGTTGGGTCACGAGGGCCAACTCCACAGAGTCAGCTCCCTATACCCCTGGTGGCTGGTTTTTCCCAGCAGGCCTTAGTGCTGAATTAAAAAGCCTTGTGACCTTGCTTGACACTGGGCACGACTCTCTACTCCTGCGACTTCCATCTGCTTTGAGAGCTGATGGCCATTTCCCGAGAACCTGCCATATGCCAGGCATGAGAGAACCTGGTATAATTCGGCAAAGAGCTAAGTGCTCTCCTACCCCAGTTCAGAGAGAAGAAAGCTAAGGAAGGTGATTGCCCAATGTTGACCTGCTGGGAAAAATGCCAGGGACGTTGGTCATCTGACTCCCCAGTTACCCCACGATGTTCTCTGGCAGCCTGTTAGGGAGGGGCCCTGACTTCAGGACACGTCTCTGCCAGAATGAGAGGTGTCAGTGCTTTCCCGAAGTCTGCTAGGCAGTAGCTAGTGGCATTGTTCCTGTCATGGTGGAGGGGGCACGGGTGCCATCTGCTAGCAGGGAGGGGAGGGTCACGTACCTCAGAGTAGGAGCGTTGGAGAAACATCGCCACAGGGCTGACAGCCAAGTAGGATGGTAGGAGTCAGCAGGGGTGAGGAGGGGAGGGTGCTCTAGGCAGAAGAAACAGCAGGAACAAAGGTGTGGAGGTGGCAGGATCCTGGCTTCTCTGAGGGTGCATATAGCTAGGGCTTGGTGTGCAGGAGGTAGTGCCAGAAATGTGGCTGGAGGCCTGAGATGGAGGCAGGTGCGGTCCCGGGAAGCTGCAGACTTTATCACGAGAGCACTGGGGAGCCATGGAAGCTATACGTGGGAGAGAGGTCTGCTCTGGTTGGTGTTTCAGGAAGATCGACCAGATCACAGAGGAAAATGGGTTTGGGGACCAGAGTGGAAGCAGTGAGAGGAGAGAGTAGAAAAGTGGGCAGATACTGGAGGCAGTCTCTTCCCTCCCTGGTGTTGGGGTTGACTCTGGGAAATGAAAAAGAGTCAGGAGTGACCTGAGATGCCCAGGGCTAGCTTGGGTACCACGGCCTTGCCTTTCTTGAAGAACAGGAGCTACTCAGGTCAGGGGGTTATAGATGTGCGTGTGTGTGTGTGTGTGTGTGTTGGTGGGGGGGGGGTCTAAGGGACTGAAGGCTGTAAGATTAAGGCTCTGAGAGATGGTGGTCCAGCCTCAGTTTCCAGCCTCAGCTGAGTGGCAGCTGTCACAGAAACCAGCACCTCCCCCCACCAGGTCCAAATAAAGGAAAAACCAAAATACATTTCCCTTTGTTGGAATCCAGCGAGGGTGAGTCGGGCGAGAGTCATCCGCTATTGTGTTCTGGGGCCCACACTGCCTCTTACATAAGCTCTGAGTTAAAAATATGCCCGAAATTCTAATTTGCCTGCTCTGCCTGGGACCGCACCCTGACCTCCAGCCTCAGCAGTCGGGAAATGGGACAGGTCCCCAGAACCCAGAGAGACAAAGAAACTGCCCCATAGCATGAATCTGGCAATAGTAGTTCTATCTCTGACTGTCCCCAAAGCCTTGGGTTGTTAAAAAATAATAAATGTGGCCTGGTGTGATGGCTCATGCCTATAATCTAGCACTCTGGGAGGCTGAGGTGGGAGGATCGCTTCAGTTCATGAGTTTGAGACCAGTCTGAGCAAAGTAGACTCCCATCTCTACTAAAAATAGAAAAATAAGATGGGTTATATTGTGGTGGGCACCTGTAGTCCCAGCTACTTAGGAGGCTGAGGCAGGAGGATCACTTGAGCCCAGGAGTTGGAGGTTGCTATGAGCTAGATCAGTGGTTCTCAACTTTCCTAATGCCACGGCCCTTTAATACAGTTTCTGTGGGTCGCAACCCACAGGTTGAGAACCTGAGCTAGATTGACACCACAGCACTCTAACCTGGGGCAACTGAGTGAGAGTCTGTCTCAAAAAAAAAAAAAAAAATTAGCAAACATAAGAGCAGATACCCCACCTACCCCTATTTTTTGTTTATATTTGAGAAAGAGTTTTGTTCTATCTCTGGGTTGGAGTGCCATGGTATCACCATAGCTCACAGCAACCTCAAACTCCTGGGCTCAAGTGATCCTCCTGCCTCAGCCTCCCAAGTAGCTGGGACGATGGGTGTGTGATACCACACCTGGGAAATTTTTTTATTTTTTTGTAGAGACAGGGTCTTGCTCTTTTGCTTAGGCTGGTCTTGAACTCCTGGCCTCAGCCTCCCAAAGTGCTAGGATTACAGGCATGAGCCCTTGCACCTGGTCAGCGACCCATTTTTGAGGACTTACCAAATGTGGAGACTTTCCCCGTGTCTCAATTCTCTCTGCAGCCTGTAAGGTAGGTTCTTTTCTTGTTCCCATATTATAGACCAGTTAGCATCTTACCCAGACACACCCTGGATTAATGCCCTTGGAAGCCTTGATCTGGGCCCTCACTGGACCCTATACTCTATCCCCATGTGGGCAGCGGGGTACAGGAGGTGGCTGGGCCCAAATTGCCTTCCTGAGGGTTGGATGGCAAAGAACCACCCGGGCGCCACGTTGGCTTTCGTGGGAGGTGGCAACCACCTCCACCCGGCTCATGATGTCTAAGCACATGGCTCACTCAAATCACAACCAGGGCCGGGGATTTTCAAAGCAAAGCAGGGTTATGAGAGGCCTGTTTTGCTGACTTGAAAGCAAAAAAAAAAAAAAACTCAGCCCCCTCCATGGGCAGGTGGCACCTCCAGAAGTGAAATTAAAAAACGAAATGTTCCCAGGTAAACACATGTACCTCTTTCCCTTCTTCCTTTCACCCTAGTCCTGGCCAGTACCAGGGTCCCTCTGGCCTCCCCATAGCCGGCCTTGTGGGTCCCCACTGCTGCCTGCAGGCTGGTCAACAGCAACGATAGGCAGTCCTCAGGACCAGCGTTGGCTGGACTGGATCGTTTCACTTGATCCTCATGTGCCTCCATGATGGCACGTCCTGTTATTCTCCCTGTTTCCTAGAACTGAGTATCTGAGAGCTGAGGTGAGGTGCACAAAAGGCCCCTGCTTCACGTTGGTGGCCCCTTATCCTTCTTAAACCCTGTAAGGGAAATGAAATGACGTCAGTTATCCATGCAGTTGCTTCTCCGGGACCTCCTTTGGGCCCTCTCTTTTGCTTAATGAAATTGACTGTCCTTGAGGACTGAGGAACTGGGAAGACAAAATCCTACGCTGGTCTCCTGGTCACAGAGGAACTAGTACCTCCCAGCAGGATGTAGACTTGGCCAGCAAAATTGACTGAATGAGGTGGCTTGGAGTTCATGGAGCGGATGGAGGGGTGGTGGCAAGAGGTGGCCGGGTCCATGATCATGAGGGTATAAGAAACAAAGGCTGGGAAGGGCCTTTGGGAGGAGGAACCGTAGGGGTGTTCCAGGTCCAGGCTTCGACTTAGGGTGTAGAGGATGAGGAGACTTCTTCATAAATGTCCTCAGAGCTGGGCCACTGGGAATCAATGTCCCTAAGTTACAGATAGGAACACCAAGGCTCTGCAAACAGAGGCCAGCTGCCCTGGTATGGCCGACCTTGGGCTGACCAGCTGGAAATCTTGGGCTGAAAGGAAAGAGCTAGCCTCACAACTGGTGGCCTACACAGCTTCCGGCCCCGTGGAGCCTCTGTCTTCCCAACTGTCAGTAGGAACGAGGGTCACTTCACAGTCAGTGCACACCCTGCCTGCGTGCAGGTGCAGAGCTGAACAGGCCAAACCAGTCCCTCCCCCATGCGGGCACAGTCTGATGGGGGAGGCTGACAACTACCAAGTGGGAAGCATGACAGCACTCACCGGTTCTGTGGTGTCTGCCAGTGACGGCCGCTGAGTAACTCCCAGGTCTTCCCCCAACCCTGGAGATCAGCAAGGGCACGATTTTATCTCTGGGTCCTGGCCTGGGGGCTGGTGTGCCTGCTGGCTGGAGGAGTGGGGACTGAGGGCCTCTACCCAGCTGGGGCAGGCCGTGACTTGAGGCAGCTTCCGTGGGACTGATTTATCGGCAGCGACTGGGGAGCTGCAGTCTGAGGGCGTGTTGGGTCCCCCCCGGCTGGAATGGATCCAGTGGGAGGATGAGTTTGGTCATGCTTGGGTTGTCAAGAACTGAAGAATAATATTCTGTCTTAAAAATATTCCCCGTGGATACCAGAGTGACTGGCTTTCTTGCTCGTCCTAGGCAGAGGCTGGGAGAATCCTGTACCTTTTGCCTGTGCTCTGTGACATCAGGCTGGACCTTCACCCTCTCTGAGTGAGCCCAGGTGTCCCAGCTAGAGTTGGGTAACACACGGAAGTGTTCTGTTGTGTGCCTGGCATGCCCTCATTAAATCCACCCAAAATAAATAGGAAGAGCAGTTGTCTCTAGTATTAGTGCGTGGTGTGCTTAAGAGTTGTTTCTAACTTGGGAATGAAAGTATGTGGGGGAAATTTGGCTATGTGGTTAGGTCTCTCTCCAGATGAGCCCCCAGCCTCCTCTGTCCCAGCATTTTGCTCAGGAAATGATTACTTCCTTTCACCTTCCTGGTACTTGTGCCTACAGAGTAAGGGAGCTGGGGGTTGGAAACTCGGGCAAGGGTCTTGTCTATCCTTTGGCAAGAGGCTTCATCCTTCTGAGCCTTTGTTTCCTCACCTGTAAAATGGGCACAAGCATGCTATGTCAGCTCCTAGAGATAAAAATGTATGCAAAGTGATGGAAAGAATTTCTGAATTCCGGCCCCCTGCCCTCCCATCTAGAACTTGCAGTGCTTGGAATAAAATTTCTTTGGGGGATATTAAGCTTTTGTGTGTGTGTGTGGTTTGCTGGGAGCAAGGCAAGCATGGGCTGAAGAATAGAAGTGGGGCGCTGTGCCTTAGTACTGCTAGAACCCAGCGCTGGCTGTGTGCTCAGGGACTCTGCATCTGATACCACAAGCCTCCTGGGGTACCTGCCTGCCGGGCAGCCCTGGGTGTGGTACTAACACCATCCTAGTTCCCCCCACTACTCACCAGCTTTGAAACCTTGGGCTCAGATCCTCTGTTTCCTCTTCTGTGCAATGGGGCAAAGACTCTAATTTTGTGGGCAGAAACATATCCACTTGGCCAGGCCTCAGGAAGTAGGGGGCCTTAGGGGTTTCCAGGTGGCTGTGAGAATCCCTTACCTTCCAACTCTCCCAGATACTAACGACAGTCCCAGCAGTACTTTTTGGGGACCTCTTTGTGCACCAGACTATTATAGGCCCCAAGACAGATGGCATCACCCCTACATTACCAATGAGGAAACTGAGGTTCAGAGAGGGGAAGTGACAGAGCTCTGGCTATGAAGAGGTGGGGACAGGACCCCAAAGTGACCGTGCTTTGGTCACAGAGAGACACTGTTTTCTGGCCTCACTATCACTTCCAGGAAGAGAGGGGGCAGTGTGTGTTCTGTTCCCTGACAGATCTGCAGGGCTAATACCAGGCCTGGCACATAGTAGGTCCTCAACGAAGGCCCAATAATTGAATGAATGAGGGAAGGAGCGAAAGAAGGGAACTTCCTTCCCAGTTCAGGTTCCTCCCAGTGTGCAGGTCCCAAAGTTTCATGTCTCTGGGGCTCCAGGGTGGGGACCCCAAACCCAGTTAGTCATGGCCTGTCCTCAGCTGTCTGGGCCTATCCCTCTGGGAGGATTTTCTCTGCAGGCCATGGCTTAGCTCCTGGGGGAGGCCTCCTGTTTAATCCCAGAGGGCAGGGAGGGTGGAGTGACTCCTGCCTGGCACAGGGCCCTGGCTGGGCTTGTACAGTGTTGAGGGCGGGCCGGTCGTGGAGTTCAGTATCTGGGTGTGCTCCTTCAGCTGGAGCTGAGCCCCTATGTCCAATTTCAGCTTTTCTCACTCTTATTGAGGCAGAAATTCATCATCACCCCATATTCAAACCTAGCTCTCTGCCTTTTTCTGGCCATGTGACATTGGGCATGTCACCTGTTTTCTCCAAGCATCAAACTATAGAAAAGATGAATAAAGAGAATATTCACTGACATATAGTAGCTCTCAGAACAGAGCCAGTGGGCCCTTGGCAGCAGTAAGTTAGCAGTCCTTCAAAATGACAGCTTTATTCCTTCCCTGCCATAGAGCTCCTGGTTCGGGGGGTAGGGGTGTCTTCTGGTCTAATTTATACTAAGGTGTGAATGATTGTTAGATTTTTTTCTCCTCATGTGTCTAACACAGGCATCACTGTGGTCTATGTGTTTTCTGGTGTTGTATAACTGAATGAGAAGGGCATTGGGGGGATTTTAAATGGGGGTATAAGAAGAGGAATAGCCTCCCCTACCTTTGGCATCCAGAGTCCCTTCATACAGCAGCTAGGAATGGTGATTTTGGGATGATCTGGTCTGGAAGTTCATTCTCTCAGTCTTTGCTGCTGTGAGGACTTCACTCTCTGTTTCCATGAAGACAGCACTTTTTAGTTCACACAAATACCGTTCACATGTTAACAGCCTGGTTGGCTGACCGTCATGTCTGTGGGACTGGTGGATTACTCCCATTTTCAGAGGAGGGGACTTAACTCTGGTCCCTTTGTGGGGCTAGAACTCGAGTCTCGCAGCCCTCAGTTTGGAGCTGTGTGACCTCAGGAAAGTTTCTGTGACTTTTGAGGGTCAGGCTGCTTATCTGCAAAGGGGAGGCTAAACTTTGAGGGGAGGAGGCAATGAAAGATATAAGCAGGTACCCAGAGTTTCCCCCACCCCTCCTCTCAAAGCCACCTCTATTGAGTCTCAGCCCTTGCACAGCAAGGAGGGGCAGAGCTTTAGGGACTGGAGGGGGCTGAAAGGGGTGTTTGGAAAGTAATCTTAGGTGGGGTTGGGGAACTGGGCTGTGCTGAGCTGCGTTCCCCCAGGTACCTTCCCCATCCTGCCTGCTCCCCTCTACTGTGTGACGGGGCAGGGGGAATGTCTTTTTCCCCTTCTGGGTCTCACTTCTCTTAGCTGTAAAGTATAAATGATCACCCTTACCTCCTGGGGTTGGTATGCAGCCTAGCACTCTTTCAGGAAGCTCCCAGTCCGTGATAGTCCCTCAGTGTCTATCCGGGAAGGACACAAGAACGGACTGTGTTCTGGACCTGGATGACCCTCTGCACTCTCACTGCATCTGGCAAACTCCTACATATCCTTTGATGCCCAGTTTATATGCCCTCCTCCAGAAAGCCTTCTTGACTTTCCTCATCTCCACTTAATCTTTTGGGAATTCTAATCCATCAGAGAGGGGCAAACTCTGAGTTTATCCTACTCACTCTCCTGTTTCCTAAGGAGAAAACTGAATCCCAACAAGGGGCCTTCCTTTGGCTGAGACCTCGAAGCTGAGTCAGAGGCAACAGCAACAGGAAGCAAAACAAGTATCTCTAGATCCTGTCTGACCATTGGTACCCACGAGAAGAGAGCATGGACAATACCTCTCATCTCGTGCCTCAGCCACTTTTTCTGTAAATACCGCTAATATTCTCTCTTCTCTCTTTCTTCACAGCCCATGACCTCCCTGCAAACAAGGCCTCAGCAACCCAGCCCGGCAGCCACTTGCAGTGCCTGTCTGTCCACTGCACGGACGACGTGGGCGACACCAAGGCCCGAGGCTCCGTGCCCACCTGGCGGTCCCTGCACTCTGACATCTCCAACAGATTCGGGACATTCGTGGCTGCCCTGACTTGAATGACAAGAAATACCCCTTCCCCTGCCAGTCCCTCTCTTCCCTTCTCTTTCTCCTCCCTCTCCCCAACCTACCCCCTCCTTAATTTGAAAGGGCCACTATTGCTGAGTGGGATGATTTTTTTGTTTTCTAGGTTGGTACCTGCTTAGTGGCATATGGACCGGAAAGGGTTAATTTAAAGGGGAAAAGAAAAACCTCAAAAGTTTTTTTTTTTTTTTTTTAAAAGAAACTTGTCTGCCACAGTATGTTACCAGTGTTAACCCTTCTGCAGTTAGCAAACTTTTGCTTAAGCCTTTTTCCTGCTAGATATTTCCCCATTTTTCTGTAATCTTGGCATACATTTTTTTAGATGACCTCTGTCCTTGTTTTATTTTCATGCTGCTGTATGTCCAAGTATTGTTATTTCATAATAAGGCAAGAGTTGCTTTTCTTTTTTTATTCTTTTTTTCTTTTTCCTTTTCTCTCTCCCCCATCCTCCCCCCGGCCCCCAATCCCTTTTTGTTTTTTGCTTTGTTCACTGCTTATTAAAATGGAAATCCTGGAGAATGGTAGTTCTGGAATAGTGCCGGGTGAAAGTCAAATTGTCATCATAATATTATATATTGACACCCAACTGTCATCAGGAAGGCAGGAGCCAAACAATTAATGCCCCTCTTAGGTTTTCCGCCTGGGATTTTGTTTTGTCTGTTCCCTAAGAAAACAGAGATATATATTTTCGTTCCTGCAGACACACACTCAGCCTTCACCTCCTTTCAGCTGTGTTTTCTCTGCTCCTGCTGGAAGCTGGATGTGAGGAGCCATCCAGCCTGCTCCGTGGGAAGGAGTCAGGACGTTGGGCTGGTGTTTTCTCCCCTTTGCTGGGCCTCCACACAGATGCCCACCCACCAAGACTTTGCCTTTTTACGCTAAGCAGCCTTTGGTTTGCATGGGGTAGGCTGATCTTCCAGCTTCTGGAAGAAGCTCTGGGCTTCTGCCCCTGCTGTAGCCGGGGCTGCGGGCTGGCGTTGGAGGTGGATGAATTCTCAGCCGTTACATTTTTCCAGCAATTGTTCCTGGCTACAACATCCAGGGAAGAAGGAGAGGCTGAGGATTGCATCTCCCCAACCTCTTCCCCCCAATTTAGCTTGGGCAACCCCGCCTCTGGGAGGAATGAGGCACCCCCCCCCCCCGGGCGCTTCTTGTGCCTGGGTATATCTTTACAGTGGTTTGCGGACACCTAAGGGCTCACGGAGGGAGAAAGAGAATATAACTAATGACTTTGATTCCTGGGCCTTTTATTTTTGAATCCTGGAATCTCTCCACCTCCCCACTTTTGATTTAATCTCACTCTGTTGCAAAACTAGAGCCATGTCTCGTGTGTCTCACAATGGAATAACTTCTTTGAGCAGAGATGAGTGGCAGGACCCAAAGGTGCTCCTGGCGCCTGTAAAGGCACCTGTGACTCATGGAGATGGGGGAGGGCACATAGATTCTAGGCTGGGTCAGAGAAGAGGAGACTGATACCACTTCACCCACCAGTGACTTCTCTAGTTTATCTCACTTTTTGGTAAGGAGCATGCCTTTTTAAATGCTCCATTTTGAGCTCCCCCTTCCACGCCAAGTCCCCAGAGTCTGGTGCTTTTTTTTTTTTTTTTTTTTAAGCAAGTGACCGGAAGGCTTTGGGCTTACCATACAACACTCACATTGTTTATTTCAAAGAACTTTTTCGCAAAGGGAGAGAAGCTTCCAGAAAAACCTTATGCCTGCTCCTCCCTTCTCCTCTTTCCTTGGGGTGGCCCTTTTGGCTGGGGTCTACATCTGGGTCTGTGGTTCCTACCTGGGGAATCTTGACCAAGGGCAAACTCCAGCTGCAGAGGGCAGACCTGGCAGGTGGCATGAATTTATCAGAGAGAAGGGGTGAGCTGACACAGTTCCTGTGTTCTGCTACCAAAGGAATGAAAAGGGAAGGGAATTTTCCCCACCGTGGGCTTTGGGAGAATCGGTGCATACTCTGGGCACGTCCACATCCCTGATTCTGTGATGTACAGCTGTTTGAGAGCTTCATCATTTTACGTTTTAAACAGGAATGATTTCTCCTTAATTGCTTAAGGCTGGGGAGCAAAGTGTCTTAACGTCTGTCTTTGACTTTCTCAGCATTGAGTCCATCAACACTTGGCCATTAGCTCGTGGTCCTCGCAACCTCGGAAACCCCTGAAGTTTTAAACTTTCTCGCTCCCCGTGACCCTAGAAAGGAACAGCTTTAAAAATAGCCTTAAGCAAAAGGATGTTATTTCATTAAATTTGGTTTTAATGGAAAGAAGAAAAGCAAATTAAAAACACACCCAACACACGAGACTCCGAACACTGGTAATCGGTACTGCATAGCAAACTCTTCGGGAAAGAAAACGAAAATGTTATTGCACATGTAAAATATGAAAACTTAAACTCTGCTGTGTGTTAGGCAATCCTGTAATCTTTTTTGACTCTTAAAAGAAATTCATTTCTGAAATGCTTGGTTGGAAGACTGTGACAATAGCTCATGAAATTGAGTGTTATTTTTTTCTTTCTTTTTTAAAAAAATATGTAAAGTGCAGCCTTCTGTATTCATGCATATTGTATATACCTGTATATGTTTTCCTGAGCAGCTAAATTACAATAAATATGACGTTAATGGTGACTGTGGTGCATTTGTGGGTGGGGCTTCCTTTCTTTTGTCCCCCCCCCCCTTTTTATCCAGAGGTCTGTTCAAATTCCGTGGGCTATGGAGGGTAGGTCTGGGCGCTGTGGTAGTGCGCATGTCTGCTGGTGCTGTTCTGAGTTGGGTCACTTCAGTATTTCTCAGCCTTGACACTATAGATATGTTGGGTGAGAGAGTTCTTGGTTGTGGGGGGCGTCTAGTGCATTGAAGGAGGTTCAGCAGCATCCCTGATTCCACCTACAAGATGCCAGTGGCAGACACCTCCTTCCCAGCTTTGTGACAACAAAAGATGTCCCTAAACATTGCCCAGGGTCTTCTGCGGTGGGGGTGGGAGGTGAGCAGCCTCACTTTGGGGCTGAGAACCACTGACAGGTATCAGTGGAGGAGGGAGGGGGCAGGGAACACTCTCCCGACTCCTAGGTAGCCGTGCTGGGTGGGGGTTATTCTCCGCAAATTTAGTTTCAGATCCCAGGAAGCTTTGGACCTGCCTGCCAGTTACAGAGCTTCTGAGTCTGTCCTTTCTGCATCTGTGAAATGGGTCTAGCTCGTGGGGTTGTTAGGAGACAATGGATGTGAATGCAACACGCAGGGGGAAGGGCTGTATCTGCATAACAGCACTGGTGTCTTTGGACCTGCACGGCTGATGGTGTCCTGGAGTCTGGCTGTCCCGAGTCGGATACTATCTCCTCCATTTACAGCCATGACCTTGGTCAGGTGGTTTATCTCCTGCCTGCATTTTCTGGTTTCTGAAGTAGAACAAATAACACACATAGATTGAAGGGCCCCGGAAAAGCACTGGCTCTCCTGTGGGTCGCACTGTGGACGGCAGCTTTACTCTGGTGCCTGCAGCCTCAGACTTGGGGCCACTGCAGAGCCTTCTCTGTGCTTTCCCTATGCACGCTTACCTCTCAGCATTTCTCAAAGTATGGTCCACAGAACCCTGACAGCGGAAACACTTAAAGGCTGTTGTTAAATTCAGATTTCTGGCCTTGTGCTAGATGACTAAATCAGGCCCTTGGAACCCTTACTTTCCACATAATTGTAACGGATGCAGTCACCTTCTTTCCCAGCCCACAGCAGATCAGACGGCTGCTATAGGTGGCCCGATGCCAGGTTGAAGCGGCAAGATGAGTCAGAAATGAGAGCGGCAGATTGAGAACTGAAGTGTAGCCATTCGGCGTGGAAGCAAACAGCTTACATATGCCTCTGTGATAAATGTCTCTGAGATGAGTCTACCCCGAAAGCGTCACACTAACACACGTACATGGAAGCTCCCCAGA
This sequence comes from Otolemur garnettii, assembly GCF_000181295.1. Classification (NCBI taxonomy): domain Eukaryota; kingdom Metazoa; phylum Chordata; class Mammalia; order Primates; family Galagidae; genus Otolemur; species Otolemur garnettii. The sequence goes on along the minus strand of NW_003852433.1, from coordinate 2,605,245 downwards.
CTGGCATTGATAAAAAGTTTGATTACATCCAGGAAATTCCCCATCTCAGAAGCAAAGAACACACAGTTGCTCTGATGCTAGTCTGGGACTCAGGGTGGGAAAACCTCTGGAGTCACTTGGTCCCCAGGAGGTAGGCAGGGTTTCTCTCTCAGCCTCAGTTTCTTTGGCAGTAGAGGGGGCACGAGTGCTACTGAGCTGGTCTGTGGGCAGATGGCTGGGTGCAGTGCCAGACCCAGAGGGAAAGTGGGTAGTGTCCGTCCCTTCTGACACCTGGTAACTGCTTCCCCTTGGCACCTGTCAGGATGAGCCTTCTAGACACTTTAGAGTTGGAAATGGTGCTCTCTCACCACCCATCTGCAGGGAAGAGTGACCCTGGAAGAGATTTGCCTCCCTGGCACCAACCCAGCGACCACCCCTCACCAGTAACAGAAGGACCCATGCAGATGCAAGCTAGTCATGTGATGTCATTTAGGCTCAAGTTTACTTAGCTCATACCATGTTCCAGAAACCAAGAATCTGAGTAATAGAAATGCTATGAACTGAGGACCAGACTCTGTATTAGGCTCTTTACAGATCAATAGCATCTCATTTAATTCTCCTGGCAACTTTAGGCGAGGACAGAGTAATCCTAATTTTGCAAATGAAGAAATAGACTCAGGGTGCCTGAGGATGTGCAACTAAAAAGTGACATTGAGTCCAGTTGCAACCGAGATCATGAATTACCTTGCCCTTTAAATACTCATAGCTGGGGTTGGGCACAGTGGCTCATGCCTGTCACTCCCAGCACTCTGGGACACTGAGGTGGGATCACTTGAGCTCAGGAGTTTCAGACCAGACTGAGCAAGAGTGAGATCCCATCTTGACTAAAAATAGAAAAATGAACCAGGCATTGTGGCATGCACCTGTAGTCCCAGCTACTTCGGAGGGTGAGGCGGGAAGACTGCTTGAACTCAGGAGTTTGAGGTTGCTGTGAGCTAAGCTGATTCTATGGCAACTCTAGCCTGGACAACAGAATGAGATGCTGGCTCAAAAACAAACAAACAAAGAAATATGGCCTAGGAAAAAGGTATGAGGCTAGATGGACAAGTAGATTCACCATGAAAAGTATGGGGAATATGCCCAATAGCTCATGGTAGTATAAGGCATGGTTGTTACTCTGAGATTCATGAACCTCATGTGGAAGGTTTAGGGAACGCTTTCTCTAGTATGTCACCTCCAGGAAGGGGTTTGAAGGATGAATAGGAGTTCTTCATCTCTACATATAAATTGGCCCTAATTTTGCACAAGTTTTGTCGTATTTTTTTGTTTCAACTTTAAAAATTTCCTTTATATATAGCTAATGGCATATTTTGTCGGAATATAAGGTTTAAGGAAAAGGCTTCTATACTCCGCTTAATTTGGAGAAGCTTAAAAAATCTCTTTAACCTTTAAAGGTCTCCTGCTCAGAATGACAGTGGTATATGGTCATGTTCAGGACCCAAGAAAAGGAAGAAAGATGGAAGAATAATGAACATTGAGTGTGGTCTTTGGGGAGACTTCAGGATGGT
>NW_003852433.1:2582440-2603398 GCF_000181295.1 Otolemur garnettii | reverse complement strand
TTAGGTGTACGTGGCTGGCGCCTTAGCCGGTTGAGCTATAGGCGCCGAGCCAAAAGGACATCATTTTGATGGTCATTTCCGGCACATCATTATGGGGGCATGTGACATAGGAGCTGCAACCCTGGGATGCATGTTGGCCCTGGGGGGGGGGCAGGATAGGGGTCTAGCAGCAGCTGTTGCCCCTCACAAGTGGAGCCTTGCCTTGCTGATAGAGAAACATCATCTTAACCAAATGCCCCATCTCACACCTCAGAAAGGCTCCCTCCTCCATCCTGAGATGACAGTTTTGGGGGACTGAGGGACCAAAGGCAGCCTGGGACCATGGCCTAGCTCTGATTAGGAGGGTGGTAGCCCCTCCAGCCCCATGCACAGTGCAGAGTATGAGAGGTGCACTTAACCATGGTGGATGAATGTTGAGTGAATACCATTTTGCAGCCTCAGAAGGGGCCATATTCTCTGGAGGAAGATTCTGGACTAAATACTATAGGAAATGTCAAATCTATCTTACAGAGATGTTGCTTTGGGTCTTAGTTTTTCTTTCTCTACAGTAGGGTGGCATCATAATGGTCCCTGAGGTGACAAGGATGTGGTAGCACTAGGCCCCATTGAATGAGGACATCTGCAACATGATGCCCTCAACTGCAAATTGTCAGAAGCTTCATTCCATAATTAAGTTGTTTTTAAGGCATTTTTAGAGCAAGGGTGGGAAGGGTGAGCCCTTAGGAGAGGAAGGAGAGAAGGAGAGGCAGAGAAGTAATGATGTTATTTCCTCTTTGGGCCCAGCAGACCTTTCCACAGGAGTTCTTTTAAGGCCCCTTACAGGTACTGTGAATTCAGCAGTGCCTGTGGCTCAAAGGAGTAGGTGTTGGCCCCATAAGCTGGAGGTGGTGGGTTCAAACCCAGCCCCGGCCAAAAACTGCAAACCCCCCCCAAAACAGGCACTGTGAATTGGGGTCACCTGGGCTGTGTGTGAGGAGGAGGAGGCATCGGGACTTGGTGGGCTCCAACCAGAGTGGGCCTCAGATGTCCCAAGTAGACAGAAGGTTGAGTCACAGCTCAGGGTCTGGAGGCCAGTGCATCACTTCTTTGCACCTTGGTTTCCTCATCTATAAAGTAGGAATAATGTTCACGGAAACAATGCCCTGCTAGGCAGACTGTGAGGCTGAAATGAGAGTTTTGCACGTCTTGCTCACAGTGAAGACCTCAGTGAGTATTAACCACTTGTAATGTCAGGAATCACAGATTTCTGTGGGCATCTACTATGCACTGGGCACTGAGAATATGGACAGGTGATGCAGGCATGCAGTAAGAGCCTATTAAGTGCCCAGACCTGCTCTATCTGATACAGTCACCACAAGTCACACTTGGGTGCATGGAATGTGGTTGGTCCAAATTGAGATAGTCAGTGAGTGTGAAATACACACAAGGTTTCAAAGACTCAGTATGAAAAACAAAAGAATATAAAGTGTATCATTAAAGTTAAAATTTTGTATATTGATTACATGTTGAAATAATACATTGGGTATAGATTGGGTATGGTAGTTCATGCCTGTAATCCTAACACTCTGGGCGGCTGAGGCAGGTGGATTCCCTGAGCTCAGGAGTTCAAGACCAGCCTGAGCTTAGTGAGACCCTGTCTCTACCAAAAATAGAAAGACTAGCTGGGCATTGTGGTGGGTGCCTATTGTCCCAGCTACTTGGGAGGCTGAGACAAGAGGATCACTTGATCCCAAGAGTTTTCTGTGAGCTATGATGCCATAGCACTCTACACAGGGTGGCAGAGTGAGACTTTGTCTCAAAAAGAAAAAATACTTTGGGTTCAGCACCCATAGCGAAGTGGTTATGGCATCAGCTACATACACCAAGGCTGGTGGGTTCAAACCCAGGCTGGCCAGCTAAAGCAACAATGACAACTGCAACAACAACAACAAAATACTTTGGGTATACTTTTAATACACTAATATAATAGTTTTATCTATTTTTTCTTACTTTTAAAAATAAGATATATTATGTTGTCTTTTTATTTATTTATTTTTTTTGCTGGGGCAGGGTTTGAACCCGCCACCCCTGGTATATGGGGCCAGCACCCTACTTCTTCTTGAGCCACAGGCACCACTCTATTATGTTGTCTATTGCTCATAACAAATTAGCAACATTCATTTATTGTCTCCTAGTTCTGTGGGATTGGGAGTCCAGGTGTGACATTACTGGGTTCTCTGCTCAGGGACTCACAGGCTGCCATCAGGATTGTGGGCTGTGTTCTCATCTGGAGGCTTGACCGTGGGATAGTTTACTTCCAACCTCATTCAGATTATTGGCAGAATTCATTTCCTGGAGGCTGTAAGACTGAGGGCCATGCTTTCTTACTGGCTGATGTCTGGGGCTGCTCTTAGTTCCCAGAGATCAAAGTTCACATGGCCAATTGTGCAGCATGGTGCTTGCTTCTTCAAGGCAAGCAGGAGGGTCTGGCACTGCAGGCTGCTAACATGGAGTCTTATATAACACAATGTTATTATGGGAGTGACAGCCCATCACCTTTTGACATGTTCTGTTGGTTAGAAGCAAGTCTCTGCTTCCACCTACACTTAAGGAAGAGGGGATTATATATACTAGGACATGACTCATTGGGGTCATCTTAGGTATGCACACCCACACATGGGACCTTAAGAATTCTAATGTGAGAATTACACATGCAGCTTGCATCTTATTTCTACTGGACAGTGCTAGCTAGTCTGGAGAGTACTCAGTTGTGCCTTGAGGGTCACACCACTTTTGATGGAGGAGGAAGAGCAGAGTGGATAAGAGAGTGGGCTTTGAATAACTGCTGAGCATTTGTGGGCAAGTTACAGGACCTCTCTGAACCTCAGTTCCCCCAGTTGTAATTTGGGGGTAGTGGGACCTACCCTGGAAAGATTCAAAGAGATAATGTTAGTAAAGTGTTCCTTAGTTCAATGCCTAGCACTTGGTCAGTGCTTGACAAATGCTAAGAACTATGCATATTATATATTGATTTTTCTCTTTGACTGACCTGAAACCTGGCTCTGCTTCTCACTGCTATGAGGCCAAAGGACTTAACAATTCAGGGCCCCAGTTTCCCCTTCTGTGAAATAAAGTCAAACTGTGTGATTTCCTTAAATCACTAACCATTGGATGCATTCTGGTTGGTTTGGACAGGGTGACAGTGGGTAGGGAGCACAGCAGGGCTGTGGTCACAGGCCACGAAAGAGGGAAAGATGCTCGCCCACAAAAGGGAGCACACAGGAGGTCACCTAAGCAGGCACCTGTCCAGTGTACCCTAGTGTCTCACAGAAGGGGATGGAAAGGGGTCAGATGGAAATTCCAATCTTAGTGAGCCAGGGGAGGTGCCACGAAGGCAGCCAACAGGAGTGAGAATCCCACTCCTTTTTAAATCCCACTTTCTTTTTAAAAATATTAGAAAAGGAGGGTGGTGCCTATGGCTCAAAGGAGTAGGGTGCCGGCGCCATACCCAGAGGTGGCAGGTTCAAACCCAACCCCCGCCAAAAACTGAAAAAAAAATAAATAAAAATCTATATTTAAAAAAAATAGAAAAGGATCTGATGACCAGAGTGAAGTCCAGATTTCCCTGAATGACATGAGGGTCAGAGGGGAGGACTCCACCCTGGGGCACTATGAGCTGTAGAGGAGAAAGAAGGGGTGGGAGATACCAGGCCTCTGCCCCTGGACGGGGCTGAGCTGAGATGAAAGTGATTGGGGATATTAAATCCTGCCATTACAACACAGCAATAGGGTGGGGGTAAGACCCTGCACCTTCAGTTATAGCATAGCCTGATGAGGTAACCCAGGAATCTTGGAAGTATCTTTATTTTAGATAAAATTTGCATAACACAAAATTCACCATTTTAATGATTCTAGAGTCATTTATTTATTTTTCTTTAACTGCTCATGATGCAGCAGATAACTAAACACCATCTGCACATAAGTACTTTTTAAAGTGTATAAGTCAGAGGCTTTCAATATATCTACAATGCTGTGCAACCGTGATTGTGATCCAATTCCAGAACATTCTCATCACCTCAAAAAGAAAGCAGGTACTCCTGTTGGTGGATTGCAAAGTAATACGGCCTCTTTGGAAAGAGGCACGGAGAATCCTCAAAGAGCTGAAAATAGACCTTCTGTTTCATCCTGTAATCTCATTACTAGGTATCTACCCAGAAGGGAAAAAAATCATTTTGTCATAAGGACATTGGCACTAGATTGTTTATTGCAGCTCCAAGATGTGGAATCACCTCAAGTGCCCATCAACCCACGAATGGCTTAACAAACTGTGGTATAAGTATACCATGGAATACTATTTAGCCATGAAAAAGTAGAGACTTTAGAATGATTTTGAAGTATTTCTTCTTTTTTTATTGTCTATAAGATTTGACATAATCTTTTTTTGAAATTATCTTTTATTTTTATTTATAAATATTAGTTGTCTATTTTTTGAGAATTTGGGAAAAAAATAATAATAAGAAGTTAACTGATGATTACATACTGAACCTCAGAGTCAGAGCATTCTATAATTGACGTACTCTTTTTTGACAATGTGAATGTTACTTTTTTTGCATTATTATTATTGCTCAATTAAAAAACATGGAGACTTTAAATCTTTTGTATTAACCTGGATGGAGTTGGAGAGCTTTCTCTTTCGTAATGTATCACAAGAATGGAAAAGCAAGTATCCAATGTATTCAAGACTAATATGAAACCAGCAGAGGAACTAATACCCGCCCACACAAGAGAAAAACTCAATTTAATTCAGGCTGGGAGGAGGAGGAAGGAAGGGGGGCAGAGAGGAGGGGGAGAAGGATTTGTGTGCTCTCAGCTAATGGGCACAATGTAAGGGTATGTGGCATACCTCCTGGGTGAGGGGCACAACCACCACAGGGACCTTACTTAACACATGCAAACAATGTAACCTAAAGGCTTGTATCCTAACATTAACCTGAAACTAAAAAGAAAAAGAACGTATATACTCAATAGCAGTCACTCTTTGTTTCCCTGACCTTCCCTTATCCCCTGGGAACCACAAATCTACTTTTTGTCTTTATGGTTTTGCCTGTTCTGGACATTTCATATAAACGGGATGTTATGAAATGCGGTCTTTTGTGTTGGACTTCTACTGAGCATGTTTTCAAGGTTCATCTAAGTGGTAGCATGGATCAATACTGTACCGTTTTTATAGCTGAATAATATTCCATTATATGGATATACCACATTGAGGACACTTTCTCAACAGTGTAACCCAAATTCCTATCAAGATTCTATAACACAACAAACTCCCAAACTCCCTAGAAAGTTCTCTCCTGCCCTCTTCCAGTCAGCTCCCCGCAGTTGCAAAGTAATCTATGTCCTGATTTTTTTTTTTTTTTTTGCTTTGGTCAGATTTTAAGCTGGGGTTGTGTTGGAATTTTAGTGTGTTTCCCCTAGAGAATGGACAGTCCTAAAAAGGAACATCTTGAAAACTTGGCAGTGTCACCATGGCTTGTGAGGGGCTTCTGGCCTGAGACTTATTTTCTGTATGAGAGACAGTGTTACAAAGACCCAGTAGCACTGAGCTAGACGTTCTCCTTGTAGCAAGAGAAAAGCTTGGAATGAGTTGAAAAACAGATGTCCACCATTGGGAGGTTTGAAATTACTTAAGGCTGCATTTGGGCATCTCACACACCACCCTTCTCTAGACGTGTGAGAAATGCCCTTGATTTCTGCATTTCATAAGCAAAGAAATGGAGGCTCAGAGTATCGTGTGTCTTATTCAAAGTCAGTGACAAAACCAGGGCCAGAACTAAATCCCTTCCTCCTCTCACTGAATGTCTCTTATCCTATGGACCCTGGTCCAGAGAAATTGGAGAGGAGAATAGCTCCATGCAGGAGGAACCTCAGTTATCCCCAGCAGGGCCCATATCCAGTAGGTCCTCATTGGATGTGGGTCAAATGACATGGGCTGCTGGTGGTTTCCCCTTCCTTGCTTGATGCCCACCTTCTGCTGCTGTTGAGGTTAATGGGTGGAGGCATGGAGCTTGTGTCTGGGAACTAGGGCTGATTGCTCAGATTCTCACTCCTGGGACCACTAATGGCTATGCTCACAAAAATGCACAAAGTCATAAGCAAATTCCATTATGAACCCAGGAGAGGAAATAGAGGGTGATGGGAGAATTTCCTAGGGATAACCCCCTGAGGATGACTGGGGAAGAGACTGAGGGTGTTGGAGAGTGAGCAGAGCAGGTATCTGAGCAGAAGGAGCAGTGTGTGCAAAGGCCCCGTGGTGGGAGCCAGCATCTTTGGCATGTTGGAGGAACAGCCAGGTGGCCATGATAATGACAACTCCACTGAGCCCAGAGTTTGTAGAAGAGCAGAACAGGGAGGGGCTTCCAGAATCCAGGCCCTATCCCATGTAACTCTTACTCTGATGCATTTAAAAACCCAAACTAAAATGAGGTCCTAGCATCTTCTTTGCTTTACCATTGTTCCCTGGGGTCCCAGGGTGTCTCCTTGAAGTTCTCAGTCTTGGTTCTGCTGTCACCTGCTACCTCATTACTTCTCTCCTGGGTTCTCTGCCTCATTCTTTAAAAGCTCATTACCTGTCAGCCCTTCATCTCACCTTTCTTTTGTCAAGGGAGGTGACCTAATGATCTATGTGTGCAAAAACTTCTGGGCTCAAGGGGACAGTACATGGGTGAGGGGTCCGGAGAAGGAGACTCTCGGATCCACAAGGGAATGGCTGTGAGATATTCCCAACAGGAGTTGGCGGGTCCATTTTACCTAGGGAGGGTTTGGTGTTTCCAGAACTGTAGTTGGCTTGCTGGGAATGGGACAGGGAGAATTGCAAATGTTGCTGCTTCTCCTGCTGACACCAGGTGTCATTTAGGGAGCACATTCCCAGGGACTTCCCATGAATCAACGATGAGCTCAGGCTTCCTGCCCCCATTTTCCAGGAAAGGCAAGGAGCTTGAGGGTGGGGAGTGATTTGCCTTGAGGTCACATGCAAAACTGCTTTGAACCTCTGCAGTCTCCCAAAAACCCTAGTCTAGCCAGGGTGAGGCACACAGTGGGGTTTGAAAAGATAGTGAGAGGGAGCCAGTGGTGTGGTTCCCTCTCTGGGCCTCAGTTTCCCCATCTAACAAATGGGCTTAAACCAGCACCTGTCCCAGGTACCTCTCAAGGCAAGACTTCCCTGAGTGAAAGATGGAAAAGAGAAAGTTGGAAATGGTGAACTCCAGTGGGGATGGGAGGAGCCCTCCTAGCCCCCCTACTTGTTATCAGAACCTAGGAAACCAGGGGTTGTTGATCACCTACTGTGTGCCAAGTGCTGGCAGGGTGCTTAGGTGGCCATGAAAGATGAAGGCCTTGGAATACTTCCTAGTTTACAGGTGGGAAACTGAGGCTCAGAGGTGTAATTTGTGGATCAAGTTGGCCTTGGAGGTGAGTGGCTGGCCCAGGAGCATGTTTGGGAAACTCTGAGCTCCCACCTTGCGGGGAGCTAGTTGTATTGCTGTAGGGACTTGAGCCAACTGGGAAAACCAGGCCCCTCCCAGCAAGGTCCTGTGGTCACCTTGCTCTTTTAAGGAGTATAAAGACCTGGGAGGGCCTGAGTCTGTCAGTGGGCATTAACTTTATGACACCAAGGTAGGGGCTGGGTGGCAGACAGCTCATTAGCTCTGTGTCCTGCTTACTGGCCATTTGCTGAGACTTGGTTTCCTCATCTGCAAAATGGGGCTGATGATAGCATGAATGCATCAAAATGTAAGGATGAAATGCACAGGGCCCGCCCTGAGCCAGCATTTGGGACATGTCAGCTGCTTCTGGTGTCAGAAGGAACCTTTCTGTACCTTAGTTTTCCTGTTTGCAAATGGAGGTAACAGTAATGAACGACAGTAGGAGACACTTGTATGATGCCGGCTCTACGCATTACACACATCGGTCAACCCCATTTTTCTTTTCTTTTCTTTCTTTGAGACAGAAGGAGGAAGCTGAGGAAGCAAAAATACTAGATGGTGGCAGCTTCCCTCACTGGGCCTGTAGCTGGAGTCAGTCTGTGGCTGGAGAGCGCTTCATGGGCCTAGGTTGGGCCAGGGGGATTCAAATGAAGCTCAGTGGGCTCAACCACTTACCTCAGGACACACTTAATCAAGGCAGAGTGGGGCCCAAACTGGTTCTTTCAAAATCCCAAGGGCCTGGTCTTTTTGCCCTTCCAGCCCTGCTCTGTGCCGTGCACACAGTAAGCACTGAATGAATGCACTGCCCACTCTCTGCAGCCCCCCACCTCCCCTGCAGGTCCAGGCCCACACTGGCTCACCCTGCCCTCTGGCAGTGTTCGCTAAGAGGTGGGGAGCAGAGGCTAGAGGAGGGAGAGGCACTGGGCTTTTGTGTTTCCCCAGCTCCTGGTCAGCACGAGTGCTGGGGGGCCGGCAGTCTCCCTCCGTGGGGAGGTGGGGATTCCCGCTTCTTTGACCTCTCCTCTTGGGACAGGAGCCCTCCAGGTCAGGCTGGCAGGTGGGGGCTGAGGGCCACAGGGCCTGCTCAGATCAGTTCCAGTGTGTGCTGGGGCTGCAGCCTTTGTCCCCTCCTGAGGGGCCGGAGGAGTCTGACCCCATGGAAATCCCGCTGCAGGAGCACATTCTTTCCGACCCTGCTCTGGAGCCCCTGCCGGCACCCACCCCTCCATGCCTTTGTCCTAAGGAGGGACCCTCAGGAGCTCTGAGCCCCTCAGAGGACAAAGGGCTCATTGAGGCGCCAAGGCCAGGCAGAGGGGGAGGGAGAGAGGGAGGAGGGCAGAGTGACTGAGCTTATAGACGGGAAAAGGATCAGAGATGCCAAACCAGGACCTTCCTGAACCTCACTTTCCTCCTGAAAGTGGATCTGAATTCACTCCCCTGCCACCTGCGGTCCAAGCACTTGTCCATTATTTATTCCTTCAGCAAACCTTGGCTGACCACTTACTGTGTGCAGGCAAGATGGAGCTGAGAAACTTCTAGTTTGGCAGACAGGGCCCTCTATTCCAAGCCTAAATACACTGACTAGAAGCTTCTAGACCCTGGGAATAGAGGCTGTGACTATGATTGTTCCCTAAGTGGCCAAAGGGTTGAGCGTTGTCTGATCAACGTGTCCCTGAAGATGGGCTGGGAATCTGCTGAGCCTTTCAAGAGTTGGAGAAGGGCATTCCTGGAAGAAGACACAGCTGGGCAAAGGTGTAGCCAGTGAGAAAGAGTTTCAGGGGGAAATTGCCAAAGTCTAGAACCTTGAGGAGAGGTGAAGGCGGAGGTGGAAGTTTGAGCCAGAGCCCCTGCAGGCAATGCTCAGGGCTCATGTGACTCCAGATCCTCTCTCCTACCACAGTCAGCTCTGCAGGCCAGGCCCCCAGCCAAGACTGCTCCTTGGAACTTGGCTCTTTGCAAGGAGCTGACGGATTCCTGACAGCTCTGCCTGGTGGCCTAGATGTGTCAGGTTTTCCTGCTTCCTTCCGTTCTCTCTCACGCTTTCTTTCTTTCCTTTTTTTTTTTTTTTTTTGAGACAAGGTCTCACTCTGTCACCTAGGCTAGAGTGCCATAGTTTCATTACAGCTCATAGCAACCTCAAACTCCTGGACTCAAGTGATCCTCCTGACTCAGCCTCCAGAGTAGCTGGGACTACATGGGCCTACTACCATGCCCTGGTAGTTTTTCTGTTTTTAGTAGAGATGGGGTTTCATTTTTACTTAGGCTGGTCTCAAACTCCTGGCCTCAAGCAATCGGCCTGGCTTGGCCTCCCTAAGTGCTGGGATTACAGGAGTGAGTCACCACATCCAGTTCCTTCCTCCCTCCCTCTGGTCCTCTCTCCCTTCCTTCCTTCCTTCTTTCTCTATCTTCCTTCCCTCCCTCCCATCCTTCTATCCCTCCTCTCCCCCTCCTCTTCCTTCCTTCCTTCCCTCCCTTCCTTCTTTCCTCTTCCCTCCCTTTCCCCTCCTCTTCCCTCCCTCCCTCCTTCCTTTTCTCCCTCCCTCCCTCCCTTCACTTCCTTTCTCTCTCTCTCCTACCCCCTTCTTTCCCTTTCCTCTTTCCAGGCCCAGGGTCTAGCTGTCCCTTAGCCAAGTCCCTGCGTGAAAATATCAGCTGCTTTGTTTATCCAGCTGACTGTGCATCCACTACTGTTGCCAAGCTTGTGTGTCTTCTCAACAAATCCTCACCCAACCCTATTATTTCAGAGACGAAGAAACAGAGCTCAGAGAGCTGGAGCAACCATCCTAAGATCACTGTGCATGGGAGAGCTGGGGTCGAGCCCAGGCCACACTGCCACAGGCCCGCACACTCTCATCTCCCTGCTCTTTCTGTCTCCCTTCCCTTCCTCCTGCCTGTGAACTCCTAAGCATCCCTCACAGTGCTGCTCAAGTACCCAAATGAGGAACACTTCGTTTCTCCTTCCTACAAATATTTGGGGGGAGAAATACCTCTGTGTTCCAGACATGGCGCCAGGGCCTGGGAAAGCATGGATGAATACACTGACCAGGGTCCACCTGGAACCAGTGAAGGAACACAAACCAATACATTGTTACTTATAATACTAGTAAAAACAGGTATGAAGGACATGAACTGGGTGCTTTAAAGAATGGGGGATTGGGATTAGTGTACATTGGGTGACCAGAGGTCTTTTAAAAAGGTGTGATGTGAGAACTCTGCTGTGGCAGAGGAACTGGCATGTGCAAAGGCTCTGAGGCAGAGAGATTAATGCCTGTGGAGGAACAGCAAGCTGGCGGGTCTAGCTGCAGCAGCAGGAGAGAGGAGATGGCATAGGAGAAAAGCCAGTGGTGTGAGGTAGGCAACCCTCTTTTAGGGTAGTTCCCCAAGACACTGAGCCCTTAGGGTCTGTCTCCTGCCTGGGGCTGAGGGCTCAGCTCTAGTTCTTGCTATGTCCACAGAGCTGCAGCTGACACTCAGGAGGTGCAGGTGATCATCGACCCCTGTATGCCCTCCCTCCTTTCTTCTGCTCATGAAGGAGGCTGGCCTTTCCCACCTGGCTGGCTCCTCTGGGGTACCCTCTTAAGAGACTCCGTAAGTCAGCTTGGTGGGGGTGGGTGTGAGGGGTGCTGACGTAGGGCCCCAGGAGGGGCTGGGTGGTGCTCTTGTGGGAGTCAGCCACCATCTGCAGCTCATTTTTCCATGTCATTTGCATTTGCTCTGAAATCATTTTTTTTAAAAGAAAAGTTTCAGCCAAATGCTCTGCCACGCAGCTTTAAAAGAGTGTGGGGGACGAGGGAGAGTGGGTGGGTGCTGGGTGTGGCCCCTGCAGGCTTCTAACCTCTTTGGGATCACTCTCCAACCCCCTCCTTGCTTGAGGCAACCTGGGTTGGGCTCTTGCAGCTGTGGGTGGCTGAGAGCCCGAGTCACGCACAGCCGGTGCTTTAGGGGCATGTCTGCTCCAGGCTCCATGTTGAGACAGCAAGTTTCTGTCTCCACAGGAGCCCTGTACCAGGCGAGGTCGCCATCCACTCCGCTGAGAAGTGAGGCTCAGAGCATGCACACAGCAAGCAGAGAGTTGGCGCTTCCAGCAAGCTTGTGGGGTGGCCCCCCTCTTATGTTAAGGGTGTGTGGATCTGCCAGCTTCACAGGTGGTTGTTTCCCTGTTTTGGACCACAAGGGTCTCCAGAGGTCCTTTAGCACAAGCCACCATTGTATAGTGGAGGACACTTAGCCCTTCAAATAGATGGGAAAGAGAGAGGCCAGGATTTGGACTAGGAATGTGGAGACCCCTGAAAGCGTGGGGCCAGCTCACTCAGAGAGGATGGAGGGGGAGGTGACTCCTATGTGAAGCCTTTCCCTGGTACATCACACCCACCAGGATGTCCTGAGCAGTGGGGTGTATCCCCCTCAGTGGGAGATGAGATATATGGGTCACTAAGAAAGTTCTGAGACAGAGTGTGTTAGGTCCATTATTTCACTCCTAAGAAACACAGTTGACAGCGTCCTTTCTGATTGACCCATGCAAGTTTCAACTTGCTGGGCCTGTTAGTGTTGCTGGGAGGGCTTCATTTGTTTCCAGTGGAGAGGATTCTACGTTTCTTGGTTTTTGTCTATCTCAAAACTTTTCTAATGACTGTAAATAATTTTGAATTTCTCAGTGAAACAGCTATTTCTTCCCAGTTCCTCTCGTGACATCAGAGAGACTCCTGTTGGTGCTAATGTGTCTGTAACACGTCTCTCTATCTCTTGTTCTTTTCCCTTTTTAACAAAGAAGCCCAGAGCCTCGTTTGCAGGTGATGCTGTCCAGCTCGGATGAGGCAGTTTTGTTAAGAAGGAGCCATTTGACCTGAGCCCAGAGGAGTCACTGGGAGTTTGACAGGCAATGAGGAAGAACATTCCGGACGGGGGATGGGATTACTGGCATATTGTCCTGGAGACATGGGGAACTGTGGCATGTTTTGTATAAAAGAGAGCCATTTGATGTGACTGGGATTGCAGGATGTAGGTGATAAGGTGGCGAGAGCCCCAAGGTGGAAGGATCCCCTACCATATGAAGGGGTTTGGGCGTTATTCTGGCGGTGATGAAAGGGCTTTGAGCAGGAGAAAGGGTTTTGGAGATGTGAGACTAGAAGCAGGTAGGCAGTTACGAGAGTCTATCAGTGCTTCAAGTTAAAAGATGATGGTGACTTGGACAAGGACAGAGGCTTGGGGGATGACGCCACTGATGCTGGCCTGACAACTAGACTTTGCCTAACGGTGTTGGCGATGGTGATGGTGATGATAATGGAGATGGTAATGGTGGAAATGATGGTGGTGGTGACAGTATGAATAGTAGTATCAACTAACATTACTTTTGTATGCTTTACTTCATTGTCATTATTAGCCACTTTACTTTGGGATTAATGGCATTTTTATCCCCATTTTTCTGATGAGGAAACTGAGGCTTGCCTATGGCCACTTAGATAAAGAATGGCAGAATGGGGATGGGGTCCCAGTTAAGTCTGACTCCTGAGTATTGAGCTCTACTCAATATTCTACATGCCTCCGACTTTCAGCCAGCAGCTGGGAGCTGCTGGCCCCCAGCCATCCCCCATGCCCAGGGCACTGAGAATTTGGGTTCTCTCTTCCTAGGCCTCTGTACTCCTCTGACCCTGTGGGGCACCTCTGAAGGTGCTGCTCAGGCTTTTGGCTGCAGGCTTGTCATTCCCTTGGCATTGGCAGCTGTGCTCTGGTCGGGTAAGGTAGGGGGAGGCTTTCCACATCCCACAGCTCTTTTGTGCCAAACCCTGGCCTGAGTGAGATGAGTGTGGAGGAATTTGGTGCACATGGATCCAATTTCTCTTGGAATATGCTGTAAATGGTGCTGGATAAAGGCAGGCTGCCTTGGCTGGACCTAAAATATGTGGGCGATGGCTTCTGAGATGTTTGACAACTCCAAGATTCAGCTGAACGGGTCAGCAGCACTGGGCTGTGGAAGCCGGTCTGGGAGTGAGCAGCTGAATGCCACAGCTCATTCCATAAGCATGCCAGGGACGGATGGACAGGGACCAAGATGCAGGGGGATCTGGCCAGGCTGGGCAAGGTACTGAGCAGAGCTGCCCAGGCACAATAGACCCTTCCAGAAGACACAGCATCACATTGCGTTGAGAGTGAAGTTTTAAAGCCTGTTTTTTGTATTTTCCAGCCTTTTAATCTGAAAGTCTTTTGATGTTGCTGAGATTTAAGGATCTATATTTGTCAAATGGGCAAACAGATCTTGAGGATATTGAGCAGAGTCAAGGCAGGCCTTTCAGTTTTATCTACCCAGAAGAGACCAACCCCACTTCCCCAACCTTCTCTTCCTTCAGGCATCTATTCCTCCTCTTTTCAACATGTGCTTCTAATGGGAGCTGCCAATATTAGCTCATTCTCTGACTGTAGTGATTGGTCTAAAGATGAGCATGTGACTTATATTGGGCCAATCAGAACCCTTCCCCGGGATTTCTACCTTTTTCCTCCATGAAGGTGAATCCTGAGCTATCTATGACTATGTCCTCTCCTCTGTGGAAATAAAAATAAGAAAGTCATCAGTAAAGAGAGAGACAGATGAAGACAAAGGGCCTGTCAAGATGAGGTTGGCATCCTGAAAGCCAGCCTTATTCTTGTCCTCCTCACAGAATTTTCAGTGATGAGAGCCAAGTTTTGCTTAAGCTAACTGCATTTGTGTTTCTGTCTTATACATAAGACTAAATCCCTATTGATAAATGAAAGCCTTTTCTAGCTTCCAAGGGACCTCCATGATTCATTATTCTTGTTTCTTGGAGCTGCTCTCAGATGGGTATTAATATTCCTTTTTACAGATGTTTATAATTAAAATTACTTTCATTTTCTCAAAACTCAATGCCATGCCAACCTCCTGTAGATTATTTTATTGATTCCTATAATGCCCTTGGAGGTGCTATTTATTATTTCCCCCATTTTACAGATAGGGCATTATAAGTACAGAGAGTCAAGAGACTCACTCCAGGTTACACAGGTGGCAAATGACAAAGCCATAATTTTAAGTCAGGACAATTTTCACCCCCCATGCTACTGGTATGTGTGGGTGCTGGTGGTGATGGTGAAAAAGATTTACTGAGATTTTACTGTGTAGTTATCACTTTTTTTTTTGCAGTTTTTTTTGGCTGGGGCTGGGTTTGAACCCATCACCTCTGGCATATGGGCCAGAGCCCTACTCCTTTGAGCCACAGGCACTGCCCTGTAGTAATCACTTTTGACACATTGTCTCTTTTAGTTCTCATAATGGCCCTATGGGGTAGATACTATTTTTATCCCCATTTGGCAGGTGAGAAAATAGAGGTTTAGAAAAGTTGAGTGACTTACAAATCCCATATGGCTAGGAAATGGCAGAAAAATTTTATACAGTGGAGTCTATGGTGTCTGACTGATTGAAAAGGCTTCAATTCCTCCTTCTCCACCATTTCTCTTATCTGTGTCTCTTTGCAGTTCCTTACATCAAGAGTCCATTTACCATCCCTTGAATATGGATGCCTTATTCAGTTCAGGCCTCCATATCAAAATGCCATAGACTGGGTGGCTTGAACAATAGAACTTTATTTTTTCACAGTTCTGGTTGGATTCTGGTGAGGGCTCTCTTCTGGGCTTACAGACAGCTGCCTTCTTGTTGAGCCCACACATGATGGAGAGAAAAAGCTCTCTCTCTCTTTCTCTTCATTTTCTTATAAGGCCATGGTCCTACTGGATTAGGATCCCTTCATTATGACTTCATTTAACCTTAATTACCTCCTATCTCCAGACAGAGTTACCTTGAGGGTTAGGGCATCAATATATAAATTTTGGGGGGAAACTATTCAGTCCATTGCACATGTGCTTGTGTTAGCCAGTAGAGTGTGGCAGAAAGGGCATTGTGCCATTTGTACTGCTGGGCCTTTGTACTGCTCTGACTGTGCGGGCTAAGCCTTTGAAGGCACTGATTGCACTTTTGGCTGCATGCAGGCTTTTCATTCCCTTGACATTGGCAGCTGTGCTTTGGTCCCAAGTGAGAGAGAGGGAGGCTTTCCATATCACACAGCTTTTTTGGTGCAAAACCCTGGCCCGAGTGAGATGAGTGTGGAGGAATTTGGTGTACATGGATCCAATTTCTCTTGGAATATACAGTAAAAGTATTGGACACAGTAGGGCCTAAAGGAGATTTTCAGTTTCTATTCTTTCTCAAAACTCTGCCCAGTTGCAATGAAAATTAGCCTGGAGTAGCCTGCTGGAGGATAAGAGACAAATGGTCCTAGTTGAGGATAGTCTGACTGGAGATGTATGAATGAGCCCAGCTATGATGGGAAGAATAGCCCTGCTGAGCCCAGCCCAAATGGCAGATCAATAGAATTGTGAGCTAAATATATGTTTTTGTTTTTTTCTTGAAGCCATCGAGGTTCAAAATGGTTTGTTATACAGCAAAATCGAATAGGTACAGAGACATTCCTGGGAGTGTTCAGTAGTGATTGTTTGTAAGAGCTTTGAAGCCATGTGGTTAAGCCAAAGGGAAGTGATGAGAGACAGGGTTTGAGTTGAAAAGCTGGAGAATATGTCTTTATACATCAAGCTGAGAGCTCGAGGAAAGGCAAAAATAGAGATAGTGTGAGCCTGCATGATGAGTTCGGAGCACTGAAGCAGGTTGGTTGGGCTGTCAGTTCATGGACACTGGATCCTTGCAGGTAGATTCCTTTGTGGGTCTCTTGTGATCTACTGGGCTGGCTGCTTAAACAGTCAGCTTAGCCCTGAGATCTCATGTGCATTTCCACTGCAGAGAGGCATTAGGGCACAGCAGCGAAGGCTCTGGTATCAGACTTCCTGGACTTGCGTCCAGTTCCCATTTTATTGCCAGCTGCCACTGTCCCTTTCTTAGCCTCAGTTTCATCATTAGTAAAATGGGGATGAATTCAAGGAGATGTTCTTTGTCAGTATTGGCTCTTATTGGTGGGGTGCAGTTGGAGTCCTAGCTCTGGGTCCAACATCTGGAAACTTATTTCCCTGGGATGGGGATCACCCAGGCCAGCTATCAGGATAATTAACTTTTCAGGAAAGGCACAGATTCCTTCATAAATGGGACCACAGCAGCATTCTCCACAAGATCCTTATAGAGGCAAACCAGAAGTTCCAGAAGGGAGTCTCCGGCAATGACTTCCTAATCGGCCATTTGCTTTAGATTGCCAGAGATTCCACGATTGAAATCTCAGCATTGGTTGAGTAAAAGCAAAGGAAACATTTAGTTCTTTTTTTTGTTTGTTTTGCTTTTCAAGCTTGATGAAAAAATGTATGCTCCTCGTGCATTTGCAGAAAAACCAAAAACCATCCCCTCAAGTCTGCTCTTTAGGTGCTGGATGTCACATACCTTGTAATAGTTCTAATATATTGATGGTTAACATTCTATCCCCTTTAAAAAGGGTTATCTCTGGAAAGTTGGGGGGAATGCTCATTCTTCCTTCCTTAGCTCTGATTATGACCAAGGAGAGGTTAGTCAGTTTAGTAGGTTGATTTCAATGATCCTCCCAAGCTTTTATTTCTTTCTCTATCCATACCCTTTGTCATGTGACCTTGCAGTGTCCTTCTCTTGTGACTCTGGGCTCAGCCATGTGTCTTGCTTTGGCCAATGGAATGTTGGCAAACATGATGCAAACAGAGGCCTGAAAAGTCCTATCGTGACTGGGCTTTCCTGCTTTTGTCCTCTGCCATTGCTGAGAAAAAGGACGTGCCCAGGCTAGCTGTGGAACTGAAAGAACCAAGTTGCCCAAGTCATCCCAGCTGAGGTCAGCCAAGATCAGCAGAGAGCCAGCCTAACCCTGGACATAAAAGCAAACCCAGCTAAGACCCTCAGAGTCACATGACCAGCCACCCTGGATGTGCAAGTAATGAGTGTATAGTGCTGGGTACCACTGAAGATATGTCATTTTTTTGTCATGCAGATTTCTTGTGACAAAGTGAATGGGCAGTGACAGTGGGAGACAAAGTGGTAGAAAGTGTCTTCCCTATGCCATCTCTGGCTGTGTCTTCTTCACTGAATGCCATAATGGAGGACCATGAGATGTCACCTTGCCCACTCCCTACATCCACCCTTTCAGAAGCTCAGAAAATGTGACATTGGTTTTCTAAGGCTGTGCTTAAGCACTTGTCATTAATAGAGAGGCTGACTCAGAAGCCCCGTCCCAGCCTGCCCACCCCTCTCAGAGTAGAGTTTGGGGGAGTTGAGTAATTGTATTGTTTATTGCACTAAATGGAACATTAATCAAGCAACTTGAAGGTGCTCAGTCTGTCCCCCTGGGCCGTGCTCTTTGCCGAGTGTCTAGTTGGGAAGTGGGTACTCGCTGGACCTGCATGGTGGGTGTGGGGAAGTCTAGCTTCCCAGGTGCCTACCCTCACCATTCTTCCTGTATTATGGGTTCCTCTTGACAGATGTGGAAACTGGGGCCCAGAGAGGTCAAATCGCTTGCCCAGAATCACCCAGAAAGGAAGGAAGAGGGAGAGGATTGGAGGTCAAGTGCACATGTGTCCAGGACCCGGTTCCTCTGATCATTGGCTGGCCCCTTGAGGGTTGCAGACATGTTTTTCTCAGCCTTGCTGAGCCCTGTGAAGAGAAAGAACTAGGGAGGCAGACATCACTGATGCACAGAGATCAAATAAGCTCAGAGCTGGGTAAATCTCCATGAAGTTGCTATGATCTGTGCGAGGTGGGGAGGAGGGGGCAGCATGGACAGAGGGGCCGACGCAGCTCTGACAAGTGTCGGGTGATTCTCTACCTCACCCCTGTGCACGGGGGAGGGGGTGACTCTCTTCCCTAAACTTCGACAAGGTGGCTATTTTTAAACCCCTCTTTTTATAGCTACGACATGTTGATGTCAAAGTCACCACGTAAGGAACACGTCAGGAAGGAACACGTGAGGCATCGTGGGAAGTGACGTTCAAGGCAGAGCTGGGTAGAAACCTTTTGGGGGTGCTGATGGAGGAGTGGGGAGCAGCTTACATGGGGGTCCTCAAACTATTTCTTGGACATGATTTAGGAGGGGAGTTCCCAGAGGCCATGGCTGGGCCTGGGTCCCTGCTCACTTGGTTTTTCTTCTCTCTTCTACAAATCTTCCCTGGATGATTTCATCAGGAGGAAATGGTCTGCAGCTAAAAAAAATGAGCACAGAGACAATGGTAGGTTGGCCCAAAGTCACACAGCTTTTGAGCATGTTTTTTATCTGCTTCTTTGGCTTTTTCTCTGCATGGAGGTGGTGGGGATGTGACCCCCTCTCTGAACCCCTCTACCCAAAGACTTGCACTCATTGCCCAGAGCAGAGTTTCGCAGCCAGGCCTCAGTGCCTCTAGACAGGCATCCTGCAAGCTCTCTCCTCCCTGCCTCTTATCCTCAGTGGCTGCCCAGGGAGGTTGGGCTGAGGGAAGGGCTGTGGAGGTGGGAAGGGGGCCATCTCCTGGCACCAGTCCTTGCTTCCTGTCTGCCTGCAGTTCATCTTCCCGAGCATGAGCCCCTGGGACAGAGGATCTGGGTGACTCTTTCCTCTCAGCTTTAATAATACTGTTAATTAAGTGACCGAGAGAAGAACAAGGCTGGCGCCAATGAGGGGACAATGGTCTGAAAAGGGAACAGAGAGATGTATCAACAGTTTCCCATGCAGGGCTTTCAAAAGAGCAGCTGTGGGGAGCAGGCGGGCGGGGAACAGAAGGGACATCGTCAGAGCCGGCCATGGCATGGATGAGCAGGGAAGTGCTGAGATGATCCCATGCCAGCTCCCAGCTGTGCTCCTCCCTGGCACCCCCTGCCTGCCCAGCTGGACCAGGGCTTCTCTGGAGCTCTGGAAAGGTCGCATGAAACAGGCAGCCAGAGGGCACCAGCTGGTCCACACAGTCTCCCCAAAAGAGAGGAGTTCAACTAGATTTCATTTCTTCTCACATGCCCATATCAATTGAAGGTGGCTGCCTGGAGCATTGAATTTAGCAACCAAACCAGTGCTTAATGGAAAAGCATCCTGGGATTGATTAGTGATGTCTGCCACGAGTACGGAATTGGCCATTTGGGGCGAGAGTACTATCCATGAATTGGATCTCCCAAGATCTATTCATTCATCCAATGGGTAGTTAAAAAACACCTACCAGTTATAGATTTCTTGTCTTTCTGGCTAGCTTCCTCGTCTACAAAATGGGTGCCCAGGAAGTGTAGTTTCTCTCAGTATCCATGGGGGAGTATATCCTGGAACCAGTCCCCCAGTGGATTCCAAAATCCATGGATTCTCAAGTCCCTTATATAAAACGATGTAGTATTTGAATATACTCTACACATATCCGTGTACTTAAAATTATCTCTAGATTACGTATGATAACCAATACAAGGCAAATGCTCTGTAAATAGTTGTTAAACTCTGTTGTTTAGAGAATAATGACAAGAAAAAAAAAGTCATCTTCAGTACAGACACAACCATCCATTTTATTTTTCCAAATATTTTTGATCTGTGGTTTGTTGAATCCATGGATGCAAAACCCACATAGAAGAAGGGCCAACTATTCTTTGTTTTCCTCTGGAGTATAATTCTCAGAGGTAAAATGAGTAGGATGAGAGAAGGACTACGGGAAAGGAGATATCAGGAGTGATAAGAAGAAAGCCTTGGTATTTGCAAATCACTTTAAATCAGAGGTTGGCAAACCGCAACTCATGGGCTAATAAAGTTTTATTGGAATACGGCCATACCCATTTGTTTATATATTGTCAGTGGTACAGAACCCAGAGTTATGAAGGACAGAGAACCTACGGCCTGCAAAACCTAAGGTATTTACTACCTAGCCCTTTACAGAGAACTCCTGGCAACCTCTGCTATATACTTTTCAAGGCATTTTCCCAGTCATTCTGTCATTTGCTTTTCACAACAACCCTCTGAGTTTGGCAGGGCAGATATTATGAAGCTTCGTTTTCAGAAGAGGTATTTTTTAACTACTCATCGGATGAATGAATAGATCTTGGGAGATCCAATTCATGGATAGTACTCTTGCCCCAAATGGCCACAAGAGCCAAGGCCTTGAATGTGAGCATTCTATTTCTTTCCCTGAGTCTCCTTCTCTGCCCTGACTTCGATCTAACTCCCAAAGGTGTCAAATTTTTGGATTCTGCCTCTGCAATCTCCTGTATCGGTCTCAGCTCCTGGCAACACTGACCAGAGTGATTCTAACAGCCTCTAGGGTTTCTCCTTCTACGTTATCCTATAGTGAATGGAGAGGTTTTTCTTAAACCCAAATCTAATTGGGACATTCCCTTGCTCAAAGTCCTCCCATAGCTCCCTAGTGCTCTGGCTCAAAGCCCAAGCTACTTAGTGCTATCTATAAATGGAGCCTCCCTACTCCCCAACCTGTTCTGGGCCATGTCACTCCTTTGCCTCTTCAGCCAGAAACTTCCCTCCAGCCTCCAACACCCCCTCATTTCCAAAACATAATTTCTCCTTGTTAAGTCCGCTTCATCCTTTAA
>NW_003852433.1:2553566-2582230 GCF_000181295.1 Otolemur garnettii | reverse complement strand
CCCTGTCCCAGCTTCCTTCCCCATCATGTCCCTCTGGATTGGCGCTGCCTGCTGGCTCGCTTGTCCTTTCTTTTAGACCTGGCATTTTGTGAAGGCGGGACTCATGTGTAATTCACTACTGCACCCCCAGCACAGGCCTCGCATCCAGTAGGCATTTACTAAATGCACTCACAGACTTGCTGATTGGAGCTTGCCCTTTCAGTTCTCAAACCCCAGAGCCCACTATTGGCCTAATGGAGAAGTACCCAGCATCTGAACACCCTGGGGACTCTACACTCCCTTCCTCCTTGTGGCTATCTCGGGGCTTTGAATTTGTAGGTAAGGATCATGGCAACTCTTGGCCTCATTACCTTTGGCATCTGTCTCACCCCCTGAGCATCTTGGGGAAGAAGAACAGCTTAATGGGAAGATGCCCTGGCAGACATTCTATCATGAGGCTATTTTGCTCACACTCTGAATGTGGGCTCATAATCCTTTTTGTAGCATTTGTGATGGGCAGAAAGAAGAATGGCAATAAAGCTACCATATTTTCAGGGGCAGGGGGATGAAAGGAAGAACTAACACTAACAGGTGCCTACTACGTGTTGCCTTCCACGTTGCTAACCACAGCGACCATTTGTACAGCATTTACTATGCGCCAGGCACTGAAAAGTTCAAAACTGGCTTCAGGCATGGCTGGATCCCGGTGCTCAAACAATGTCAGCAGGACTTGATTTCACCTCGCCTCCTTTTACTCTCCCAGGCCACCTCTACCTGCAGGATCCTGGCAGCTTCAGAGCTATATTCTTCTTATACCCACAAACACACATACACACATGTACACTCTCACTCTTTTGCTCATTCACTAGGATTTTTGTGCACCAGGACACAGTGTCATGAAAACAGATCTAGCCCTCCCCACTCCCTAACAGGATTACTTGTTAATGGAGTAAGCACACAGTGCTTCAAAGAGAGGCGTGTGGAGTAGTGAGAGTGTGTGATGGAGGGCTTCCCTGAGGAAGTGGGAGGTGAGATCTGAACTAGGTAAAGAGTGTAAGGGACAAGCTCCTTCCTTCTGGGGGAAGGAAACAGCATGTGTACAGGGTCCAAAGGGAGGGGAAACGTACTCTCTCGGACAGGGTGATTGGAGGCCGATGTGGCAGGACCTTGAAAGTGATGGGGTGAGTCAGGATCAGCCATGGGAAGGGGGGCAATGGGACCTCAGAGAGGCACTGGACAATTTTAAGCAAGGGAGAGACAGGGTCAGATTTGGGCTTGGAAACAGCGTCCTGGTTGTTGCATGGAGAAAGGCATGGGAATGTAGGTATAGTTGGACAGGGAGGCAGCTGCACCGTTCAGGCAGACATGGTGGCCTGCAGCAGTGAGGGGTCAGTAGGATGGAGAGGAGGGGTCAGTAGGATGGAGGGGTCAGTAGGATTGAGAGAAGTTTCAGTAGTAAAGAGGAAGGAGTGAAAGTGCCAGTGGTGTCCAGTGTGGGTGGTGGGAAGGTGCTGTGTTCTGACACAGCACCTAGGGCCCTGACACTGAGCAGGAGCTTGGGGGGAGATGTCCCTTTGTACTCCCCCCAGTACCTCCTTGAGATCTTCCTCATACCCCGACTCACAACTTCACTTACTCACAGACCTCCAGACACACTCACATGCACACTCTTATGCACATTCATCCTTCCATGTCCCCTCACTCACACAGAAACAGTCCTTGTATCTGTTAGCATAGTCTGGGTTATGCTGCAGTAACAAACATCCCCCAACGCAGCACAAGGCAGCAGCAGAGTTTTCACTTACATATGTACTGTCTTACTCCCTCCCTCTTGCCCTTCCCACCTATATCAGTCAGCATGGGCTGGATTATGCTGCCATAATAAGCAACCCCAAACCTCAGCACTGCACAGCAGTTGGGGTTTGTTTTCTGCTTGTGCTCTATTCATCATGGCTGGGTAAGGGCTCTGCTCCACCTCATCTTCTGTTCCCCTGAGTAATGCTGTGTCCTCTTTACCTATGGCCATGGGGGAACAAAAGGAAGCAGGAAATCACACACAGACTCTTGAAACTCCGCTTAAAAGTGACATGGAATTTTCACATTTTATTAGCTAGAGCAAGTCCTATGACCATGCTGGATGTCAAGGCAGAGAGTAATCCTTCTGTAGGGGAGTGCCCTGTAAATACAGCAGGCTGCAGTTGCACTCAGGGGACCCCCTTCATGAACACATTAAATCCCCCCTTCAGTCATACACACATTCTCAGCCACATATTCTGTTAACACTCATCCTTGGCAACCCATGTGTGCACTTGCACTTACCCTATCCCTCACACTCATAAACATACTCTTTCAGGCTGCTCTGATCCACACACCCTCTTTGTCACCGCTCCCAGACACTCACATACATTTTAATTTTTTACACATTCTCACACTCAAGCTGGTTCACACCTCCATCTACCTTGCCAGGGACTGAACGTGTCCCCCTCCCAAATTCACATGTTGAAACCTAACATCCAAGATAATGGTGTTAGGAGATGGGGCCTTTGGGAGGTGATTAAGTTGTGAGGGTGGGGCCCTCATGAATGGTGTTAGTGTCTTAGTTAATTTTCTGCTGCTATTACAGAATACCTGAACCTAGGTAATTTATAAAGAAAAGAAATTGATTTTTAAATGTTATGGAGACTGGGAAGTCCAAGAACATGGCCTAATCACCTAATCACCAAGACCCTGCCTCCCAAGACTCTCACTAAGGCTTTTGAATTTCATTCAAATCACAGCAGTATCCTTAAAAAAAGAGACAGGAGAGCGCTGCCTCACCCCTCCCACCACACAAGGACATAAGGAGAAAGCCCCATGTAGGCACCAGGAAGCTGGCTCTCACCAGGTATGAATCTGCCAGGGCTTTGATCTTGGACTCTTCAACATGTAGAACTGTGACAGGTAAATTTCTGTCATTTACAAGTTACCTACTCTATGGCATTTTGTTATAGTAACCTGAACAACCCAAAACATATCCATACTCGTAATAACGTCTAGCTTTCAGATGCAAATATATACACCTGATTCAAGCACACATCCCGCGAGTCACAGCCCTGCACACACTCACACATACGCACCTGCAGTTAAGCCTTCTGCACATACACACAACTGGCACAGATATGCCTCGCGTGCACACATAGTGGCACACACAGAAATCAGTCCCATCTTCTTCCACCCAAGTGAAATGGTCTCTGGGCCTCCCACTCTCTGGGTTTGATCGTCCAGCTCTGTCTGGCTTGAGCCTGCTGGTGCCACACCCTGAAGGTGAGCAGGTGTGTCTGCATGGAGCCTTGCTTGGTGAAAAGTCCCCTGCTGGCACCCCACCTGTTCTCCTTATTCCCCACCCCCAGGAGGCTTGATGCTGCAGTGGCTCTGTAATTGACAGCTCAGGGCAGATCGATCAGTCTCTGTGTACACTGACCACAGGAAACATAATTAACAGTGTTTGGGATCTGTTAATTGCACCAGTTAGGAATTCCAAACAACCTAATTTGAAATGTCACTTTAGAATGTGTCTTTGCCTCGATGGAACACAGGAAGATTGAATAGCTGCAGAGGACAAGCAAACCCAGGCCAGGGCCCAGCTGGGCAGACTGAGGCCTATCTGTTGTCATGGAGGTGGAGATAAAGGGCACTGAGGCAGAGGGAGGGGAGACGCGCCTCTTCCAAGAAGCCCTCCCAGATTCCCACCCCCTCTGACAGCCTCTGGGCTTTCCCCACATCCCATTTCGGCTTGCAGCCTACTGCCTTTGTGGCTTAAGGCTGTTGCCTGTGGATTTGCACAGCCTCTTTTATGGCCAGAGGCCTTGTCCCTCATACCCCTCATTCACGTTTTACCCATTGTTATTATTACTGCTGTTATTATTTACTTCTGTCTTCGACCTAGTCAAGACCCCAGGGGAGTGGACTTTGTGTGTTTTAGCTTGTTTGTGAAATAGGGCTTCATTTGTCCCAAATGTTTAAAAAGCTCAGATCTCAGGAAATAAAAATCAAAACAGTTTGGCTATCTTAAGTCACTAAGAAAGATTATCACTGAAAATGTGTTGAGCTTTTTAACCCCTGAAATATGAAGGTCTAGTTTATACGTAAACAAATGAAGAAAAAAATTCCTAAAAACTGTCTTGTGGTTGCTTTGTGGATGTGCCTGGATCTTAAATCTCTTGCACATTTCTTTCCCTGTCTTATCCCAGAGCCTGAATTGCCAAGAAGCCAGATCTGGCTTCTAAAGCTTAATTATTGCTCCCTTCTGAAGTATCTCTCAGGCTGAAAGGTAGGGAAGACAATGTGGCTAAAAAAGGCCTTTGGCAGCATGGGTTTTGCAGGGTGAGTAGGAGTTTGAGAAGTGGAGAAAAGGTTTGGGAAAGGGACCCTCAGGCAGACGACAAGGCACCTAAGACAGCAGGAGGGAGTCCCGCAGGGTTGAAACAGCACTGCAGATGCAACTTGATATGAGTTGGGCAGAATTTGAGAAACCCGGAATCTTCAATCTTGTGTCTGAGGGTACCAGGGAACCAAGGTAGGGCTTATCCAGAGGGTGACATGATCAGATTTATATGTTAGGAAGATCTATGTGGCTGTTTTTGGAGACAAGTGGAAGCTGTGAAACTGGAGACAAGCAAGGAGTTCGACAAGGAGGGTGTTGTTTTGGTGTGAGGGAGATGGGAGGGTGGCCTGGCTGAGGTGCTAGGAGGTGGGCAGAGAGGGCAGAGAACTCTAGTCCAGTTCTGGAGCCTCAGTATCAGGGCCTGGCGTGCACCCTGCACCATGCCGGTACCATCTATTTCTGCCTCCAGGCCTTTCATCCTGTTGTTCTCACTACCGAGAGTGCCCTTCCCCACTTTTCCTGCCAAGGACATTCCCACTCACTTGCTGAGATCCAGCGCAAATCTTTTTCTGGGAAGTCTCTTTTTTTCTGGAATCAGTCTCAGGCTGATTCTTCCCCTGTCCCATGACCGTGCATATCCACCTAGATTACACTGTGACCCTAACCTGAGGCTTGGGACTTCCCTCATCTCTACCCACAGACGCTTAGCATGCCCAGTCATTGGCTAGAAATGCTTGCTGAATGATCACCCTACTATGAGCGAGACATCTGGGAGGTGGCACAGGCCGTGCACAGGTCAACGCACCAGTGTTGTGTGTGTGTGGCCTGGGGCATGCGTGTCCACAGCGTGTGAAGTGAGGCACGCATGTGCCCTACGGGGGGTGTGGTGTCTCTGAGAGGGTGGCAGGGACCGTGAGCGGGTATGTGGGTCACAAAGGGGACTGGATTCATGGTGCATCAGGCTTGAATGTACGCTATGGCCTGAATGATTGTGTCCCTGCAAAATTTGCAAAAAAACCTAATACCCAAGATAATGGTGCTAGGAGGTGGGTCCTTTGGGAAGTGATTAGGTCGTGAGGGTGGACGACGGATTAGAGACCTTATAAAATGGACCCAAGAGACCTCTCTTGCCCCTTCTGCCACGTGAAGACACAGAGAGAAGGTGCCATCTCTGCATCAGAAGCGGGCCCACACCTGACTCGGAGTCCACTGATGCTGTTGGTCTTGACTTCCAGCCTGCAGGAGTGTGAGCGATAAACTTGTTATGAGCCACCCAGTCTATGGTGCTTTGTCCGAGTCTCAGGTGGACCGAGACACGCTTCATCCTGTGCTCTCTGCCAGCGCGCTCATCCATGACTGTAGCCACACGTCCCCAGGGCCGAGGGCTGTTAACATGCCCATCCGGATTCCGCCTGAGTCTCTGAGATGCTGCCTTGCCAGTCGTTTCCTAGATGCTGCCGATGATGTGCTGGTCCAGGTACCACACTCGGTGTTGTCAGGCCACTGGCACCTGGAGGGGACTTGGGATCTGCCATAGCTTCCCCACTGAGGCAGCTCTTGGAGGAAAAGCTGCCCCCAGCTTCAGAGGCTCCTGAGGAGCCTGAGGCTGCCACGAGGGTCCCAATCCTCTGCCATCCCCTATTTTATGGGATCCATGAGGATGGCTCCAGCATCAAGGGGTGTTACCAAGTGGGTTTAATGTGCCCGGGCAATTCTCACGGCTCAGGTGCCAGCAGTCATAATTTACCTGCTAAATTATGGTCATAAATTTCCTCACAGAGATGAGTCCCCAGGCAGGTGGGTGGGTTGATGCTGGTATCACTGAGCAGAGTTCTGTCTCTGTCCTGATTAAATGGGAACGTGAGACTGTGTGGGACCCGGCAGCCTGAGCCCTGCTGTACCACGTGCCTGCTGTCCCTGGGCCTAAGGAGGGCAGAATGGAGGACCTGATGGGGCAGGCAGGCTCTGGTGTGTGTGCCTGTGGGTAGAGTGAAGGGAGCCAGGAGGCTGTGGCCACCCATCTTCCGTTCTGCTTTGTAGTGAGTTGAATGGTGACGCTCCCCAAGGAAATTGTCCCGGGAACAGGTGAATGTGACTGTTTGGAAAAAGAATCTTTGCAGACATCATTAAGTTAAGGTTTCTGAGATGGTGTCCATCCACCTGGATTAGAATGGGCCTTAAATCCATGACGAGTGTCCTTAGAAGAATCAGGGAAGAGGCTACAGGGGGAGGCTTTGTGCAGAAGCAGAAGCTGGAGAGGGGACGCCAAAGCCAGAGGATGCTCGGGGCCTCTGGATGCTGGAGGAAGCACGGAGGAGCCTCTCTGCAGCCCTTGGAGGGAGCGTGGGCCCTGCTGACACCTCCATTCAGACTTTTGGCCTCCAGTGCTGTGAGAGAATGCTTTTCTGTTGTTTTAAGTCACTGGGTTTGTGCTAATTTCTTACAGTCACTGCAGGAAGCAAACAAACTGCTTGCTAGATGACTTTAGGTTAAGTCCCTCAGCCGCTCTGAGGCTTGGTTTCCTTTTCCGCCACGTGGGGCTCAAGTAATGCCTTCCATTCAAGCCAGGTGGAGGGCACAATTTAACGATGTCTGTAAGGTGCTGTGACAGTCTGGGAGTGGTGGCAGGGATGTTTGCAGGTCATGGCTGTGGCCCTGGGCTTGGCCCTACAAAATGGGATCACTAAGGCAGAGGATGCGTCAGCTGAGACTGCACTTGGGAAGGGCTTTTGTAAACTGTCAAGGGAGGGGCTGCTGTTTGTGACGACCGGCAGCTCCACCTGCCCCAGAGAGCCCCTCTGGCCCATCACTCACCTTCCACTTTCTTGTGCCCCGATTTCGCATCCAGTGATGCTCATATTGACGTGGTACTTTTCATTAAATCAACTCACTGGTTCATCTTAACCTTGTGTATTTAAAAAAGACTCTTTATACCACTATAATAACTGGGAAATGCATTTCATTTGCCCCAAATGGAGGGTGACCTTACACAAAAACGCAATGAAAACTAAGTGGAGAAATTCTGAGAAAATCCAGCCATGCTCTGCAGTCTGCTGGGCGTTCTGAGCCTGAGACCTGCTTGGTTTTTGTTAAAAAGGAAGGTGGCAAAAGGGGGGTTGTTACAGACACGTTGGCACCAAACCAAGACTTTCTTCTTGCTAGTGATTGGGAAAGTGATCAGAAAGGAAACAATGATTTCCCAGCTCAGTTCTCAGCGTCAGGCTCACAAATGTCCCTAAATTCTCAGGGGCTTCCCAGGGCACACCCCTACACCATGGACCACACGGGGGTCCATCTCTCTCCCTGGGCTCTCCTGTCTGGACACCTAGCAGTGTGGGCCTGGGTGGGTTGGACAGACTCATCCAGGGTTGTAAAGTGAGTTGAAGACACAAACACAACTAGAATCTGGGTGTTTTAATTTCAAATCCACTGCTCTTTTTACGGTACTGAGGCCCTTCTTACTATTCTACAGAAGCCTGCAGTCGTGTGATGCTTTATTCCAGTTCCACAGGGTGGGGTTTTAGATGTGTGTAGCAGGCACAGCATTCCTCTCGCTACAGGCTCAGAATGGGGCCAACTCCAACAAGTACCCTTCAGAGGTGAAGACCAGTAGTCTTAGGGCTGGGGTCAATGCCTTGCCTCTCGGAACCTGAGCTTTATTTGTTTGTTTGTTTTTGAGACAGAGTCTCACTTTCTTCTTCAGGGTAGAGTGCCATGGCATTATAGCTCACAACAACCTCACACTCTTGGGCTCAAGTGATCCTCTTGCCTCAGCCTCCTGAGTGGCTGGGACTATAGGTGCCCTGCTATTTTTAAGCAGAGATGGAGTCTTGCTCTTTGTTCAGGTTGGTCTCAGCTACATTAGTCCACCTGCCTCAGCCTCCCAGAGTGCTAGGATTACAGCTGTGAGCCACTGGGCCTGGCCTTGGAAACTTAGTTTTTCCACCTGCAAAATGGGCACAATCACCCCAACCTTGAAGGATGGGGGGATTTAGCAGAGATAAATAGGCAGTGCCCACTGGGGCACTTAGGTGCCTGCCACCAGCATGGTCCACAGAGCCCAAGACCAACACTGTGCCAGGCAGGGATGGTGGCTTGGGACTGGCTACCTGGTGTCGCCAATTATGCGGAGCAATCAGTTTGGTGGATTTGCATGTTTCTGAGGTTGGCACAGAAGTAAGAAGTCTCTGCGTGTCCAGATGGCCTCAAGGGGATTGGGGGTCCATGATGTGGGCAGCAATTGGAGCCAGAACATCTCTGGAGGTTGCTGTGGCTATAGAAGAATGAGCATTGAGGAGGCTTCAGAGGAGGTTCTGGGGTTTCACCTCTGTTCCTGACTTGCTGGGGATTTGGCCTTGTTGTTTCATCTTTTGGGCCCGTTTTGCTCATCTGTGAAATGGGGAGAATAAGCCATCAGACATCCCAGTTCTCACTCAGTCACAGCACTGAGCTCCTCCTCTGTGCAGAGCTGGGTGCTGGCACCCCATGTAGAATGACATCCCCATCTGAGGTGGAGATGACCTGGTCCTGCCGCTGCGTTGGTGCAGGAGGGTAGAGAAATCTAAAAGACGCTGGCCTGGAATCTGGGGACCCTGGGCAGAGCCCACTAGGTGTCACGCCAGGGGTGCTTATAAATTCCCCTACATGGAATAATAAGCATGGGGGAAGGGACAAATGATTTTGGTGGGGGGTGGGCCTGAGAGTGAACCCTGACACCTCTCCCCCAGCTCCTGGCAAACCGCCCTTGAGTTCTGATTCTTTAACATGAATAATGGTCGTTCTGTCAACTCTAAAATGGGAAGAACCCTGTGTCATGTTATGATCTGAAACACAGTGAGCTGGTCATCCTCCTGGGGCTTACAGATGGGACTCTCTGCTCCTTCTCTAACCAGACCCCCTCCCAGTCCCTTGGATGCACCCCACCCTCCCACCCTCCATGACTCTGGTTGCTAAACCGAACCCCCTCAGGTGGTGCACAGAGACTCTCCAAGGAAGATTGTTCTTCTTGAAATCCCCATCCAGACCCTCTGAGGACACTAAGAAGGTCTCAGTTCGGTGCTGATGTGTCTCGGACACCCCTCCAGCCCCAGATGACCCTCCTTTGCAGCAGAGAGAGAAAAGGCAGGCCTCAGGCTCGGAGCACTAGGAAAACAGCAGCACCAGTTTTCTGGGATTGAGTGAACATCCTTTTGTTTTCATTATATAATAGTTACTTTTATTTCCTTTTCGGGGCTTTGTTATACTACATTTTCAGTTTTCTGTAGTGATGATACATAGTTTCCTTGCCAAATAAATTTATGTAAGACAATCAAAGAAAACATAATGTCCAGAAGCTGTTTCTTCTGGTGCCAATGGATAGAATAGAGTTTGGGAACGGCTGTCCTGGGTGCCAGTGGGAGCCACTGCAGGTCTGTGAGCAGGGGAGGCACCACCAGTGCTTGTCTCCCTGCAGGTGCTGGGTGCCCAGAATCAGGCTCATGCTTATCCTGAGTCTATGAGGCTCCAGGCCCTGAACCTCAATGGTGATGGAGAAATATAGAGAGACAATAAGGCAGTGAACCGTGGCAGAGGGTTTATGAGGCGGCCATGCTCGAATGGTCGAAAGTTAGGGAAAATGTATTTATTACAACACTTTTCATGGGCAAGTTATCATTTTGTCAAACTTTATTAGAGGGACTAATTAATGGGTTGTAAAAAGTACTAGTGCGTGGCCAGAGAAAGAGCTGGTCCCGGGGACATTGGCAGCCCCAGGATTTATGACCCCTTGGTTCCCCATTTATTAATGTGGAGAAGGTGCATGCAGTGGGTTATATATGGTTGGTGCAGAGCCGCCCTCTCTCCCAGGAGGCTGGGGGGCCTCGGAGGGGGCAAAGGCAGGGGGTGTCCAGCCGCTGCCTTCTGGGTAGAGGTAGAGAGGCAGGTGGAGAGAAGGAGGGAGCCTGGGCTAGAAGGAGGCCACCTGGCTATGTGACCTTGGAGGACATTTTCCTCTGAATCCCAGTTTCCTTTTCTATGCACCCCAGGGCAGATGTGAGGAGCCCACAGGGTCCTGAGTAGGAGCATGCCTTATGAACCATAAAGTGCTCGGCCACCAAAGGATGGTGTGGGCCGTGTGGCGGAATGTCTAGCAGACATCAAGAATGACATTGAGGAGCCCCACTCTCTGGAGGAACTGGGCAAATCCTCCTCTTGTCCATCCCCCTAATCCACAATTTCCCCCCCAGCCCCTTGCCCTTTCGTCATCTCTAAATAGTCAGCTGCATGCCTCCTCCTCCAGGAAGCCCTCCCGACTGCCCTCATGTAATGCACAGTGCTCTGTTCATTTCCCCCACAGGCCCCTGCAATCTTCCCTTATTCAGCGGTTGGTGCACTTCCCCGAGTATTGTCCATTTCCTCCATGTGATATTAGCGCAGGGACACTCATCTTGTTCCCAGCTTTCTGCACAGCGCCTGGCACAGTAGGAGTTGAAGGATGTCTGCTGAGTGGAAGAGGGACCTGTGGTCAGAAAGGCTGGGAGATGGGACCAGGAGAGGCCCAAGCAAGAGGTGAAAGAAAGTCACTCGTTGGGAAGCAACTACAGTAGGCACTCAATAAACTCAGGGCATAGGGGGGTGGGAGGGTGGCTTTGAGCCTCTTCCTGCAGCAGAGGGGGCAATTGGGACTCAATCTCCTGGTACGAGCTCCCTCTGTCCCTGCCGTGAGTGGTGGGGATGGCCGAGCCAGGCTCCCACCTGTTTGGCCCTGGGGAGGTGGGAATGACACCCAGGAGCTCTGAGTGAGAACCTGTGTCACTGTTTGCTGTTTCTCTAAGGCTCCCTTGGCTGCACACACAGAACGAACAGACCACATGTGGGGAGGAGAGGACACTCTCAGGGTGACAACACCCTCAGCAGAAACCAGCCAAGGTCAGGAAGCAAAGAGGGCTGCTTGTCCTACAGACGTGCCTTCAAAGCCTGGCTCCTCCACTCACCAGCTGCGAGACCTCCGGCACGTCACTCAATACTCAGCCTTGCTTTTTCCATCTGGATAGTGGGGATGCTAAGGGCACACACTTCACCAGGCTGGTGTGGGGATTCCAGAAGGTGTCTGGGAAGCTCCTGGCACCAGGAGGCCCAGGGGCCTGGGAGAGCCTCACCCCATTCCGTCTCAGTCCTGGCCTGGCCACGGGCAGGAGGCTGGCGCCTCTGTGACTCAGGCTCAGCTTTCACCTGTGCTGAGCCTCGTGACTTCTATAAGGACAGCTGGCCCCTGGCTGGGAAGCAAGTGCTCCTTTTGGTCTCTTGACCGGTGTGGTATGAGGTCAGTGAGTGCTAACCTGGCAGGCATTGCTCCCTCTGCAGGGTCAGGGAGAGGACAGGAGAGGAAGGTGGCTTTGAGCTGTAGGGAGCAAGGGACCCATGGACTGTACCTCTGCTTCTTCTTTTTTTCTCCCTAGCAGGGGACCAAAGCATAGAGGTGGTCACCATCACTCTCCCCGGGTGGAGGCTAGCACGGCTTAGGCCCCCCATGGCTGCTACGAGGGATAGCTAATCTCTTCCCCTGCCCCGTGCAGCTTACTGCCTCCAGTGCTGGGAGGTTGAGCATCCCATTTTCCAGGCGAAGAAACTGAAGCTCAGAAGTTTAAGACATGTGACTCCATAGGACTGTGTGTTATGGGGTTCTGGCCAACTGTGAAGGGGTAAGGCACAAGCCTCCCAACCCAAGAACCTTCTAGTCCAATGAATTAGATGGACCCAGCGCATCAGATGAAGGTCAGAGATAGACCCAGGGTTGGAGAAGCTTCCTAGAGGAGGGGACATTTTAGCTGGGTATTGCACATTCATTTGCCAGACACAGAAAGAGGGACCAGCATGTGCAAAAGTGCAGAGGATGATCCAGTTGTGGTGGCTCATGCCTAGAATCCTAGGACTTGGAGAGGATGAGGTGGGAGGATTGCCTGAGCTCAGGAGTTTGAGACCAGCCTGAGCAAGAGTGAAACTGCTGTCTATTTTTCTAAAAATAGACAAATTAACTGGAAGTTGTGGTGGGCACCTATAGTCCTTGCTATTCAGGAAGCTGGGGTAGGAGGATCACTTGAGCCCAGCGGTTTGAGGTTGCTGTGAGCTATGATGCCAAGGCCACAGAGAAAGACTCTGTCTCAAAAAATAAAAAAGTGCAGAGGATGAAAAAAGAACTGCTGGCTGGTCCCATGGGGTGGAATAAGGAGGGAAATCTGGGATGTGGAAGGAGGTGTGTCAGGTAAGACCAGCAGTGTGAGGCCAGCAGAAGTCTTGGACGGTAGGTTTGGCTGAGAGGGGAAACCTGTGGAAGAGGCTGCCTGCTATCGCCACACCGTGGACTCCGTGCAGAAGGCGTGCGCTGTCTGCGCTATTTGAGACCACTCCAACTGCTCCTCACCTCCAGGGCAAACCTTCTAAGTCTCAGGAGACCTGGCAACAGCTCACATGCCTGGGGAAGGATGGAGGTCCTCATGGGTCTCAAGTCAGTGTTATCAACCGGTACCTAGGAAGAGTTTGATGATGAACTACTTTTGGCCCACTGAGCTTCACTCCATCATGGTGTATACTGAGCAGGTTTGGTCAATAGTAAGAATCTCCTTATGTGAGAAGCTGGGAAGGGAGGAGGTGCAACACCAGACTGAACTAGAGGAAGGTGCTGAACTAGAGGAAGGTGATGCATTTTCTGGAACGAGCGAACTCTCTTTGGGAAGAGAACCAGGGCAGGGCAGGGCAGGGCAGGGCATGGGCCACTGGATAGCAACCAAGCACACCGTGTGCTGACCGTGGATTCTTTGTTACACCACGTTGTGGTTCTTGCCACTATCTCCAACTCTTTTAACATTGTTTGTAGTGATTTCATCCTTTTGAGAGAGTGGCTAAGAATCATGGTTTTGAGAGTAGGACAGGAACATTAAAGGTTGCAAGCAGCAGCCTGTAGGCAGGAGAGCCAGGATAGGCAGGATTATTTGGGAGGAAGGGACATGCCTATGGATGCCAGACAAGGATGCACCTGCTTCGAGCACCTCAGTGGGGCAGGGAGGAGAGAGGAGGCTCTAATTTTGCTCAAAACTTGGTTCGAGCTTCCTGTTGTCCTAAGACTCAAACCCAACCTTCTCAGCTATCTGCCCGGCTCTAAGAGACCCGCCCTGCACACTTTCGCCCTCTGCTCTTTTCTCCCCTCTGTCTCTTTCCTACTTTGCACTTCCTCATAAACTAAGGGTCCTTGTCTCTCTTGTTTTACACCCAGCCCCGGGGGCCTAGCCAGTGTCTGGTGCACACTCGGTGCTCATTAGATGTGTGTCGCCCCAGTGTGGCATGCTGGGATCTAAGATTCTGGCTGCCCCAGCTTCATGACTCTCCCTCCCCATCTCTTTGCCTCCTTCTAGAGAAATCTAGGAATCCTCCTGTCATTTCATTATGGGCCTCTGAGGTGCCAGCTGTGGCCAGCTGTGGGGATGTGTGGTGAGCTCCAGGCTTCTCAGGCTTAGAGCCACAGGGTGTACCTGTCAGGAAGCTTTGGAAACTTGTGGGCCAGTCACTGGGGCATGGAGAGGAACAGGCAGCTGAGAAGGAATGCCTTGCAGTGTCAGAGGGACTGGACAGCAGGGCTCAGGTGGGGAATCCCAGAAGATGAAGGTAAGAAAGACCCCAGAGAAGTCCTGGTTGGCAGCAAACCTTAAAAGATAAACCATTGTTTGTTATTTATTTATTTATTTATTTGGAGACAGAGCCTCAAGCTGTCCCCCTGGGTAGAGTGCCGTGGCATAGCTCACAGCAACCTCCAACTCCTGGGCTCAAGTGAGTCTCCTCCCTCCACCTCCCAAGTTGCTGGGACCACAGGCGCCCGCCACAACACCTGGCTATTTTTTGGTTGCAGCCATAATTGTTGTTTGGTGGGCCCGGGCTGGATTCGAACCTGCCACCTTAGGTGTATGTGGCTGGCGCCTTAGCCACTTGAGCCACAGGCGCCCAGCCTAAACCACTGTTTTTCAGGTGGAGAAAAGGAACTCCAGGAGGAAGGCACGGCCTCAACAAAGCACAGGAGGTGGAAAAGTTCCTGTTGCCTCTGAGAGCGTGCAGCCCACTGGTGGCAGAGTCAGGCTCTGTCTGTGGGCCCTTTGTCAGGAGTGCTGCCTACAGAGGTCAGGAAGCTTATCCCAGCCAGCAGGTGCTAGTTGTGAGGACATATCTAATCCACTTAGGAGGACAAACTTTCCTCCAGTATTCTGGTCCCTCCACCGTTTGTATGCAAATCGAGGCCACTCATTGCAGCAGGACTTTGGGCTCCATTAAAGCAGACTTCCCCACTGTTTGGAAGCTCTGATGGCAGGGCTGGCACCTGTGTGTCTTCCGAAGGGTGCTCTTCTTTCTTTAAGGAGCCAATTTGTTCAGGCAGCCACTCAACAAACACTTATCCACTGTGTCCCGAGTGCTAGGCCCTGTGCCAGGCCCTAGAGACCATAGTGCAGGAGATGGACCCCTCCCTGCCCCCAGGGGCCGGCATTCCCAGTGGGAGATGTGGAGGCACAGCCATGCTAGGTGCTAGGCCTTGGTTTGGGTTGCTCAGAGGTAAGGATTCCCGGGCAAGTGGCTTGTTACAGAGATGGTTCCAGGAAGTACCTGTAGGGGAGTGGGGCAGTGAGACAGGGAGGGGCAGGCAGCTAACACATGGTGTGTGAGTCAAGCCAGTGACCACAGTCCTGCAGGTCCAGAAATGCAACCATAGGGCTTGCAGTTGGACTTTTTGGAGAACATAGAAATGGTTAGGGCTGAGGAACACAGGTGGGGCACTGTACAAGGTCAGACAGCTAAGTTTGCAAACTCATTCTAGAAAAAGTGCGACATACCTCATTGCTGAATGTCACTGTGGTCACCTTGGAAGTACCTGCCTTGGGAAGCTGTGCACCAACACCAGCACGTAGTTTGCTTTTCTTTTTCTTTTTCTTTTTTTTAGAGACAGAGTCTCACTTTGTTGCCCTTGGTAGAGGACCGTGGCGTCACAGCTCACAGCAACCTCCAGCTCTTGGGCTTAGGCAATTCTCTTGCCTCAGCCTCCTAGTAGCTGGGACAACAAGGTGCCTGCCACAATGCCTGGCTATTTATTTATTTTTTTTCAGTTTGGCTGGAGCTGGGTTCGAACCTGCCACCCTTGGTATATGGGGCCGGCACCCTACTCACTGAGCCACAGGTGCTGCCCCAGTCCACTTTTCTTAGGATGAGTTTGTGAACTTAATTATCAGACCTCATATTAGTTGCCTATGGCTGCTGTAACGAATTACCACAAATTCAGTGCCTTGAAACAACACGCCCTGATTATCTTACAGTTCTGGAGGGCAGCCGTCCTCAAACCAAGGTGTCAGCAAGGTTATGTTCCTTCTGGAGGCTCGAGGGGGAGGCCAGTCTGTTTCCTTGCCTTTTCTGGTTTTAGAGACGCCCACATTCCTCCATCTTGAATTGGCATGTAGTATCTTCCAATGTTTCTGTTTCTATCATCCTGATTCCCCCTTAAGGACCCTGTGATGACATTGGCCCACACAGATAATCCAGAATAATCTTGCCGTCTGAGCCCAAGCAAGACAGACAAAATTCCTTGTTGCTGTCCTTTGCCTGCTGTCCTTTAACTTCCTCACATCTGCAAATTCTCTGTCGCCAGGTGAGGAAACATATTCACAGGTTCTGAGGACCAGGGCATGGATGTCTCCGGCAAGTGATGATTTTGTCTGCCCTTTAGCACCTGCTCCAGGAGAGTGTGGGGAGGCTACTTGAGGGCAAGGATGTTGAAGTCGAGTCTGACGGATAAAAAGGGGTTTCCCTGTGCAAGAAAAGAGGCCAGGCTGAGGACGTGCCTCCTCCATGCAGACCCGGTGGCCTATCTGGTGTGTTCATAGGCCTGGCAAGAGGCCAGCGTGAATGGAGCAGAGTATGCAGGTGTGGGTAGGTGGCAGGGTGGGTGATAACCTGAGACCAGCCAGTGGACACCACGTCCCTCAGATTTGGAGGCTGTGGAAGGATCTGGACATTTATGCTGAGCAAGAGGGAAGCTGTCAGAGCATTTCAAGCATAGGAGTCATCTGACTTGCCTTTGGGGGTGTTCACTCCATCTGTTGGCTGCAGAATGGGTCAGGGGGCAGTTGGGGAGGTCTGACTGTGTTCTGAGCCTAGCATGAGAAATGTCTGGGACAGAGGAGGGGATCGAGGATAAGGAAATGCAGCAGGGCTTGAGGAATGGTGAGAAACAAGGAGATCAGGATGGGTTGGCACCCACACAGGGATTAAAGTAGCGCCCTCCATTCTGTTGGAGGCAGTTTGGGGCATGGACCCCCATTTTAGGATGTTAGACAATTTCGCTGACCATCGTGTATGAAAACAACCTTGGCAAATGGGAAGAATCCCAACTCTGTCCTCTGAGGCACCGCCAGAGCCTGTGACCACCGCGCACGGCTGGCAGGGGTGAAGCCAGTGAGCAGTCTCGGAGGTGGGAGAGATCAGTTTTTCTCTTTCTCCTCCCTCCCCATCTCTCTCCCTCCCTTCCTTTCTTCCTTCCCAACTTAAATATCTCTTATTTTAAGACTGAAAGAAGAAAGAGGTCTAAACTCATTACTCTAGGAAACTTTGCGCTGCCTTAGATGTGTATTCAATTTGAAAGCCGCAGTCTTGGTCCCCTGTTTCTCTGTTACTGCTCTTGAAAGATAAGCACTGCTCACAGTTCCCTGTGTGGCTTTCCAGGCATCTTATGGTGCTTTCCTCCCTCTCACGTTTTACAATTTAGGATTGAAAGCTCATCTTTGGCGTGGCCATGTCCAGGGAATCCTGAATTCTGCGGGTGAGGGTGTGTTTGCTTTCCCATTAGCTGCCTGGTGTGCCCCGATGTCATCATCCCTGGGCTGATGTTTGGGTTCTTCTCAGTGTGGGGTTTCCCTTCTGTGCACTGCACAAATACAAACATCTGTGTACTACACAACAGAAGCATCAATTGGTGTGATTGCAATTTAGGGGATTTTTTCCCTCTCCTCCTGAGTCCAAGCCAGGACAGACAAAATTCCTTGTTGCTGTCCTTTGCCTGCCTGCAACCCTCCCTTTATTCTTCCTTTAAGAATATTGCCCTTTGGGGACCTTGGTTTTTGGTAGAGGTCTCAGTTCTAATACTCAACCTGTGGAGAGCTCCAGGCGTTCCCTTATGTCCCCATATGTCTATTAAAATTTTACTCCCTTGATTCCTGGCAAACTCCTGCATGCCCTGCACCTCCGACTCTCTCCCACCTTCAAGAAATGAAAATCTCCTGCCGGTCGTTCTGCTGGTGTCCAGGGAGGCGGTGTACTTAATGGTTATACTTCCTGGATTGGAATTCCAGCCTTGCCCCTCACTAAAGGTGTGACTCTGGGCACTCATTACTGAACTTCTCTGAGCCTCAGTTTCTTCTTCTATAAATTGGGACAATAACAGTTCCTACATTATAGGGCTCCTATAAGGGGTAAAGGAGGCACTGAGTGTGTCTGCATAAAGTAAATGCTGGTGGTGGCGACAAGGCAACATCCCTTTGTTTTCACACAAATGGGAGCATGGGGGGCTTCCTTTTCTGCACTGGCCTTTCCTGTACAGTGTTCTGGATCAGTTGAAAAGCTCTGTGTCATTTTTTTGTTGCTATTGTTGCAGAGATGGGGTCTCACTACGTTGTTCAAGTTGGTCTTGAGCTCTTAGCCTCAAGTGATTATCCCACCTTGGCCTCCCAAAGTGCTGGATCACAGCCACGAGCCACTGCACAGGGCTGACGTCATTATTTTTGATGGCTGTGTAATACTCTTTTGCATAGAGTATGTCCCACCGTTCCTTTACCTGATGTCCTGTCCGCAGGCATTTCAGATGTTCCGGTTTTTCCCTTTTACCAACAACTTTATGACCAGCGTCCTTGTAGCTCCACCTTCATCATTCATTCATTCTAGTTTGCCGTCACTTCAAGTCCACAGAATGAGATGAATGGGTGAAAACGGGAC
The DNA here is from genome assembly GCF_000181295.1 of Otolemur garnettii. Lineage (NCBI taxonomy): Eukaryota > Metazoa > Chordata > Mammalia > Primates > Galagidae > Otolemur > Otolemur garnettii. The sequence continues at coordinate 2,563,896 of NW_003852433.1, read as the reverse complement.
CTCTTTCAGAGACCATTGTCCTCCATCTTCATTTCTTTAACCCCTTTTCTGAATCAGGCCGGGGGATGTGATGGCTGTGGCTAAGTGCATAACGAATGGCTCAAAAGTGGCGTGCGTGAACATTTTCCCCTTTCCTGCCTTTTCCCCCCATTAGAGTGAATGATATCTTGATTAGACAGTAATTAAGAGTGTTTTGGACAGCATGAGGCACTAACAGCCTCCCAGGTGCTTAGTAAGTGTCAAGGATGCCAAGAGAAGAATTTATTTTACATCATAACAGGCTCTGTGGATGCCAAATTTGCCTTCAGCCATGGCATGATAACACTGCGGAATGGAAGCAGGGTAAGAGCTCTAATGCTTGCAGGGGAGGGCAACTGAGGCAGGAGCGTGGGCAGGCCAGGAACATTAGTTGGGAGCCAGACGGCTGTGGGTCTTAAGCCGGCCACTATCACTTACCAGTTCCATGACCATGGTGAAGTTATGGACTTTCCCTGACCCTTGGTGTCCTCACTTATAAAACAGGACTTGTAATATTTATCTCACTGGGCTCTTGGAGGCCATTAAGGATGTGAAGTCTGGATTCTAACCCTGCCACTCCCACTCATTAACTGATGACCTTGGGCAGGATTCTGAATGTCTTTCGGTCTCAGTTTCCTTGTCTTTTTGTAGATACCGTAATTATCCCGTGAGCTTACCTTGTAGAATTGTGGTTAAGACAGATAAGATAATGTGTGTGAAAGACTCAGCCCTGTGTTTTGGCACACAGCAAATGCTCAAAAGATCAGTGGCGTGTATCCTTGGTATTAGAAATTTGCTGAATATTAAATGAGGTGATGTAGCTGCAACTGAACAAATACGTGTAATGTATATGGAATAGTAAGATGATGCCAGCGACTGTAACAGATGCCATTGTCACTTACGCCGTTTAAACACAACATAAATTTATTTCTCACTAATAGCACAGGCTGACTGCTGGCATTGCACACTGTGATTTCAGCATCCGGAACTTTCTATCTTGTGGCTCTTTCATCTTTAACATGTGGCTTAAACACTCTGTTGACCTCCACTCAGTTGGCAGATGGGGAAAGAGAGGATGGGGAGACAAACCGGCTTGTTAACCGCCTCAGTCTTGAAACGATGTGCGTCACTTCCTCCCACTGTCTATTGGTCAGAGCCTGTCATATGACCCTGCTAGAGGCAAAAGAGCCTGGGACCCATCAGCAGCTTCTAGCAACAACTCTGTGGTAGGGAAAGAGAGCAAGAATCTGTGGTGGGCGGTCAGCATACCTAGCTCAGTTTCAGAGGGTGACATGGAAACAGCCCAAGAGTGGAATAGTTCTGCCCACTCTAGTTGGTTGGGGCAGGTGTACGCAGAGCTGGGTCTTCCCTCCTCGAACCAGGGGTGATGTGACTGTTGTAACCTGCATCATCCTCTAGAGAGACAGGAATGAGAGCAGTGATTCCTGTCGGACCCAACTGGACACAGAGGGCTCCACCCCTGTGATCACATTTACCCCCTAAAGAGCCCCAAGAGAACACTATTTTTCTGTTTTAAATTTCAGATTAATGTGAGGGTATAAATAATTAGGCTACAAAGTTTGCATTTGTCCAACAAGGCATTTTTATTATGGACACCACCCATGTCACACACAGATGAGGAAACTGAGGCACGGCATGACTACGTGCCTTGTCCAAGATCTCACGGCAAGGCAGGGGAAGACCCACAACTTGAACTCAGATCTTGAGATGAATACTTGGAGGCCAGGGTTACACCAGAGGATCCCACATGTAAGGCTGGGGAAGGGGATTCTCCACCCACCCTCTGCAAATTTTCAGACACCAAAGACCACTTAGATAAGGCCTGGCTGCCATGAGGCTGAATAAGCAGAAGAACAAAGAATAATTGTTCTTTCTGGAACCTCTAGTTTGTTCTTTGAGCATATTAAACATACCCTGTAACCTTTCTCACTCTCTTTATTGGCTCTGTAAACCTTTCATGGCTGTCTTGGGCATTTTTGTACACATAGTATTTAACACATAGCCGACACACCATAGGGCTCAGCATATATTTGTTGAATAAAAGAAAGAATGCCTCAAGGGAAGATTTTTCTAAATTGCAACTACTTTTCCACTTGTGTGTGTAATTGTGGACTGCAGAGATGGGGCAGAGCCCTTACTAGGTACTAAGCCCCGCTCCTAGTCCTCTTATGGCCCTGGCGGGCAGGTCCCACTAAGGGATAGGGAAACTGAGGCACTCCCCTGTGACTCCTCATTGGTCAGGCAGGTCTGACTCTTTGTCTCTTGTTCTGTCTCCTGCCTGGCACTGCTTTGAAATCACAAGGGGCTGAAAAGTGACCTCTGGGCATCTATAATTAGGCCCTGCTTGATGTCAGGGCACACAGATATTCTATCTTAGCTAACATTGGCCTAGCACTTGTTACGTGCTGGGCACTGAGCTAAGCCCTTTACACGCATGCTCTGACCCTTGCAACAACCCATGAGCTGATGTTACTAGTCCCTTATTTTCCAGTGAGGAAATTGAGGCCCTGGGAGGAGGTTGAGGATGGATTTGAACTTAAACCCCTACAGTTGTGGTACCCCCCAGGTTCTGCCAATGATTGTTTCCAGATCAAAGCGGGGTTTCAACTGAGCAGTCAGGAAAGAAGTGTGCTGAGGGTAGGTGGCCACTGGCCGTTCTCATTTCCAGTTACTGGCTTCCTGGCCCTCTCTGCTCCTTTCTCTTTTTCTCCGATTTGATCCTACCTCCTGGGCTTTGCACATGCCATTTCCGCTGCCTGGAATGCCCTCCCCCAGATCTGCCTGGATCTGGCTCATTCTTCGTCCATTAGGGTTCTGTGTGATTGTCACCTCCTTCAGCCTCCCCGACAACACCTGCTCTCAGTTTGCCGAGTAATTTTCTCTTTTAACTGATCTCCAGATGAAATGATGTTTACTTGTTTGTCTCTTGTCTCTCCATCTGGGTGGGAACGCCACAAGAGCTGTCCCTTTTGTTCTCTGTGGTGTCCAGACTTGGCTATGCCAAGTAGGCATCCTATAAATAGTTCTTGAGTGAGTGAATGATGGAGGGTAAGGGCTTCTCAAGGGCAAGAAGCCACCAGGATGGATGGGCGGGTGAATGTCTATGGGAACAGAGAGCCTCGGTTTACCTGTATGGCCCTTGTTTGCATTTGTCCAACAAGGCATTTTTATTATGGACCTACCCATGTCACACACAGATGAGGACACAGCCTCTTGGAGAGGACATCTGGGCTCTGTGCAGCAGGGTACTGAAGGCAGCCAGCTACTTGAGGTTGGGACAGTGTGGCCTCTTTTTGATGTGGGACATTGGTGGCTCCTGGATTAAAGCCAGTTTCAGAATTGTGGCCTGGGTGTCCTGACCAGCCATTGGCCTTTGTTCGAACTGGCTCCAGGGACCCACCCAGAGGCAGGGGGGAGTGGACAGGAAGGACCTGGAGATGAGGCAGCTGCAGAGTGGGAGACAGATGGAATCTGTGGGGAGGGAAGAGGGGGATTTGTCATGACTCGGCCTGGCTGCCTTCTTTTTCTGGCCCGGCATCTCCATCAGGAAAGCTCCTTGAAGAAAGGAATGAGGGAGTGATCACAGATAGACTCTGAGGCCTTTTTTCTTTAACAGACATGAGATGCTTAGCACAGTTCAAAGTGCTTTCTGAATGTTAATTATTCTTATTCTCATAACAACCTATGAATTGGGGCCTATGGTTACCCCCATTTTGCAAAGGAAGAAACTGAAGCACAGAGCAGTGGAGCTTTTCCCCAGTTCACACAGTTGGAGCTGAGATTTTAACCAGACCTTCAGGCTCCAGAGTCTGTCCCTCCAACTCTCCATTCAGCAGCTCGTTTTGGGCTAAAATACTGACTCTGGCTCAGCGTCCATAGATCAGTGGTTAGGGTGCTGGCCACATGCACTGGGGCTGGTGGGTTCGAACCCGGCCTGGGCCTGCTAAACAACAATGATAACAACAATAAAAAAATGGCTGGGTGTTGTGGCAGGTGCCTGTAGTCCCAGCTATGTGGGAGGCTGAGGCAAAATAATCACTTAAGCCCAAGAATTTGAGGTTGCTGTGAGCTGTGATTCCATAGCGCTCTACTGAGGGCGATATAGTGAGACTCTGTCTCAAAAGAAGAAAGAAAGAAAAGAAACTCTGACTCTAAGACTAAAAGGCAGTAGTTTACAAAGTTTTGAAAAGGAACTGGGGTTTTACATAAGAAAATTCTTACTCAGAAACTCAATATTGCAAAATATAGCTGGTGGGAACTTCCCTGGTGAAAGTGAGAATCAGAGTGTGTATCTGCCCCCCACTACAACAAATCTCTCTTTATTCCCCACCGGTTGGGCTCTAGATCCTGCCTCATTTGTGCTTTTCTTGAGGATTCTCACATTGTTAAAAGCTGGAAATGACGTTGACCTTTCCATTGCTATTGCTAAACTTTCCCTTGGCCCCCAGAACCCTTACGAATAATACAGGTCTGGGTGCAAGGTTATGAGTGAGAGGCCCCTCCAGCATAGTCCCCTCTAGAAATCTCCAAGGCCCCCCTAGAGTCCTGTGGGGTAGAAACATATCCAGGAATCCCACCAGCCTCTAACTTTCCATGGCATTCTATCTCCCTAAGACAGCCTAACATTCTAAAGATCTTTCTCCTTTTTACTGAGAGACAATTTAAAACTACCACCCGAATCAAGATAGGAAACATTTCCAGAATACCTGGCTCCCTACAGAGAAAGTATGTTGAGCCCTTTTCGGAAGCAGTCTTGTCCTCTAGCACTTTCTGTGATAACAGAGATGGTCCAGATCTGTGCTGTCTGATAGGGCAGCCATGAGCCACATATGGCCCGCTGAGGACTGGAAATGTGCCTGGCTCATTTGATTGAGAAACTGAATTTAAAATTTTACCTAATGTTAATTAATTTACATTTAAGACACTGCATTGGTTCCAGTTCTAAAAGGTTCTGGCATAAGTATACTAAAGGTGTCAACCTCTGCACACCCAGAGAAACTCTAGCATTCCTGGGAATGCAGATGTGTTCCCAAAGTCGGGGCTCCCAGAATGTTCCCTCTTCTCTGCCCCATCTTGGGCCAGCAGCTTTAGGGTTAATGAAGAGGCAGCCTGGGACTTCTGGCATTTTCTTCAAAGATGTTGTTCATATTGATAGATTTTTGGATGATGCTTTAGCATTAAAAAAGAGAGAGAGAGAGAAAGAGAGAGGGGGGAAAAAAAAAAGAAAAAAAAATCAATGCTCGGCTGATTGTACCAGGAAGGGCAGTCGATTGGCGAAAAAGCTGCAGCCGCGCATTGGGAAATAGATTTTTCTGCCCTCTAGACATTAGCTTGAAATTCTTTGAAATGAGGGACCACAATCTGTGTCAGAAATAAAAGATTAAGGAGGTTAATATGCTGGGCCTCCCCTCCTCCTTTTTAATTTCCATGTCCCAGGTGCCCTTGGCCTCCTGAGGAGGACAAACAGGGTCCCGCCACACTCCTTCTGATGTCCCCTCCACCTTTCTCTGGGGCTTGTGGAGGGGCAGATGCAGACAAGAGGGAGAGTCCTGTGGGCCTTTGTCCTTGGGGGGCGTCTTGAGGCTTGGGGATCTGGTGGCTTTCTGCCTTGGGGAGCTTTTCCAGGGGCTGGGGCTGCGCTCTGGTCCCACTCTTGGCTCCTTGCTGACTTTTAGAGTCCCTGGGCTTTGGGCAGCTCCAGTCCTGAATACCTGGCTGAGGACACTGAGCTTCCTCCTCTCAATTTCATGCACAGCAGATTTGTGTACATGATATGAAACCCAAACGTGTGGATTTCATGTTTGGCGTGAGTGAGGCGGGACCCTGTTCTTCCTCCTCTGGAGGCCAAGGGCTTCTGGGATCATTGGTGTTACAGAGAGGTGAGGGTCTTCTCCCTGGAGACCTAGACTAGATTATCAATTCCCTGAGTAGACTGCGTTTAGGCACTATCCTGGACAGTCTATCTCCAGAATTTGGTCCATGTCCATTTAGGTAGGTCTTTTCTTTCCTCGTTGAACTTAAAACCAGCTAACTTTTAATTCAGTAAGTAGCTGATTGAGATGACAGATTTTCAACTTTGGCCTGTGCTCTGTGGTTTCCTTCTTGGTCTCAAAAATACCAGGTTTACAAGCCCTGATCTTCTTATCCTTGGGATCACCACTTTGAGTGTCTGATCTTCACTCATTTTGCTAATACTTTTATGAAACCAAGGGCAATATACTCACCAACCAATTGCACAGAAGGCTCTGCAGAGCATTGGCAGATGTAGAGAGAGAGGCTCAAGGAAGGCTGGGTTAAGGATTTGGGACCGTTTGGAAGATCTAGGGTCCCTACCAGCTGGTGGGATACACTTTGGGTGCACTCAGGGAGACAGAAATGGGGGGCCATTGGGTACTCCCTTAGGCAGGCCCCAGGCCTTTGGGATCAGGGTCAGGAAGCAGAACCCAGCCCTCACTTCCTACCTCACCCTACACCCTGCAGCCCCTGCGCCTCCCCCAGGGTTGAGTCCTCCTCCTTTGCAGCAGCACAGAGGAAATGACCAGGTCATGGGTGCTGGGCTGGGACCCCTTGCTTCAGGCTGGCTCTGAGCACCCACCGGGAAGAAGGGTTCATCCAAGGGAATGTGTTTGCGAAGGAGCAGAGAGGGCGAGGCAGAGGGTGTCTTCCTGGCCCTTCTCCTCGGCAGCCAGGTCAAGCCCCTGGGTGCTGTCCCTAGGGGTCCCAGCAGCACATGACGTGCAGCTCTTCTTCTGTTCGTGCCATTCCTGGGTAATGTCAGTCTCTCTGCAGACTGGGAGCTCCACGAAGGCGATGCCTTTTATGACTCTCCACACCACTCTCCCAGGTTCTGTCTTTCTTATTCATTGCTGTGTTCCCAGAACCCAGTGTAGAGCAGGGGGGTGCAATAAATGTTAGGTGGGTGAATGGACGCATAGAATCACCTGTGAGGGTGGAAAGGTCATGCTAGCACTTACTGAGCACTTACTGTGTGCTGTCCCCAGTTCCCCCAGGCCTGCTGTGCCCTGGGTGGAGCCGGTTGTGAGGCCATCCTGAGCAAGTGGGTTTGATACTCCCTCACTCTGCAGGAGTGAGGGCTGCTCATGCATATTCCTCTCAGGAAAGCCTAGATTTCTGGGGCTGCTTTGATCTAGGGCAAGCAGGCCCTGGAAGCTCTATCTATCTTCCCTTTTGACTGAACCTTCCCAGCCCTGAGTTCTTCCCCTCTGTCATTCCAACTGTGTGGATGAAATAGGACAGGCAACAACTCAGATTTCCTGAAGCAGCCAAACTTAGAATTTTATGAGAGATCTTGAATTGGAAGGTATGTGAGAGATCATTCCATTTGTTCATTTGTCCATCCATACTGTGGCAGAGACTGGCTCTTCACTAACCCTATTTCCCTTTCCTTCTGCCACACAAGTAGACTATATTTCCCAGCCTCCTTTGCACTTAGTCATGGCCATGCAATTGAATTCTGGCCAATAGGATGTGGGGAGATGTGACATAAACCACATTCAGGCCTGGCCCAGAAACCAAGTTCTGCTTCCACAATCCTTCACTTTCTCTCTATCTCCATTTGCCAGTTATAAGAAGGAGACTTTGACATCCAAGAGGAGGGAAGAGCCACAACATAGAAGGAGGCTGGGATCTTTGATGACTGAGCAAAAACACCATGTGGTTTTAGAGGAAGGCAAGACAATAACTGTTAAGCCACTGAGAACTTGGGGCTTACTTGTTATAGCATCTAGTGTTATCCTAACACAGCTCATTCAACAAATACTTATTAAGCACCTGCTACGTGCCAAGTGCTAGGTTAAGCTCTGAGATAGAGTGGTGAACAAGATAGACAACATCCTTGCCCTTGGGGAGCTTCCATTCTAGTTTGAGAGATAGAAAATCAATAAGTGAGATTATTTCACATAGTGGTAAGCACAGAAAAGAAAAAGAAAGCAGGGTAATGGTAGAAAGAGGGACAAAGGTAGGAGAGGAGTTTTTCAATCATGTGGTTAGGGAAGGTTTTTTTGAGAAGGGAACATAACATCTATCCTGAGACTTGAGGGTTGAAAAGAAGCTGGCTGTGTGGAGATCCACCTGGAAGGTCATTCCAGGCATGGAGAAGAGTATGAGCAAAGCGGTGAGGTGTAAAGAAAGAGGAGACCAGGGTGGCTGGAGGAAAATGGAGTCAGAGGGGAGAAGGGTTTGGAGTGGAAGGTGGGAGTTAGATCTGCACAACTATGAAGATCATAGTTGTTAGGAATCTGGGTGTTGGTGAAATTATTTTAAGCATTTTAGGACCCATGCGCTGTGCTAAACATTGAAGATAGAATGATAAGCAAAAACAGATACTGTCTAATCGTTCTGGAATTCAGATTCTAAGTGCTTGACTACTAATCTGATACTTGCATCTTCTCTCAAATATCTTTGCCAAGCTGCCTTTGCTTGTCTGCCTCCAGTGACAGGGAACTCACCACCTAACAAGGCAGCCATTGTATCTCCACATGGTTTCAATAGTACAAAATCCTTCCTTAAATTGCCTCCTGTGGACTTCCACTCAGAGGCTCTGGGAATAAGTAAGTCCCCCCCTCTGTCTTAGGAGCAGTGCAGCTACTTTAGGTTTTTTAGGCAGGGTAGACAGATGTTTCCCCACCCCCATCCTTCCTTCATGTCAGGGAGCCACGGGGCATTCTGTATTTTCTGCCTTAAGGATGGTGGTTACAACAAAAGAAAGAGACTAAGAGGGAGTCAAGTTTGTGGCTTTGGGATTTTGGAAGGTTATTATACGTCACCAGAATCTTTTGAGCCTCAAAAGTATAAGTCTTGAAGGACTCAGGGCATGTAATTTAGAGAATATCATACAGTGTGGAAGACCACAGCCAGTGAAAGGTGGTTATTGGCTTCCCAGCAGACAGGGAAGTTTCTGGCTTGGGGACCCAGGGAGGGTCTGGGAGATGAGACAGTTCCCACAGAGGGCAGAGGAAACCTCACTTCAGATGTAGGAGTGATCGACCTGCAGATGAGAAAATTTTATTTTGAGAGGATATAAGGTTGGCTAGAGCAGAAACAGCACTGGCTAATCACTCGCAAATATCCTGTTCCATGAGTCTGGGAATTTTTTCCCACCTCCTGCTGTCCTTGCTGCTAATCACTCTGTTTTCTCATGTCAGTCCAGGGTCTACTAGAGAGACTGTTTTTTCTGCAGGGTTGGGTATACCACGGGGTGTAAGCCTCATGGGGCCATCTTGTTACCCAGAGGGGAGAGTCTGCCTGAGAACAAAGTGAATTGAGAGGAAAATTGACTTGAGAGAGACAGGCGGCTTCCTGCTGGCATTGCAGAAACCCTGGATCCAGCCATACCTGAAGTTGTAACTTCAGGAACTTTTCAAGTCTTTGAGAAAGCAAATAATGGTTTTCTGTCACTGTGAGTTGGATTTCTGTCACTTGTGCCAGGAGTCCGTGTAATACCCTCTGGCAGTAGGGAAGGGAAGTGGAGAGGAATATGTACTGATCAGGTAGGGTGCTTTCTCATTCAAGTCTCCCCACAACCTGGTGAGTAGTGAGCTCACTCATTTTACAGACAAGGTGGCTGAAATGCAGAGAAGGGATAGAACTAGCCTGGGCGTCCATAGCACAACGCCGGTGTGGACAAGGTTTGAACATGGTTCTGATTTCTAATTCTGCCCCGTCCCTTGGTGGGAGCTGAGGCTCTGTGCTCCCATGTGATCCTCTCACGGGCTGCCCTGCTGCTGCTGCAGAGAGGAGATGGGAGAAGGGGTGTGTCCAGAGTGCAGGAGGAGTCTAGCGAGCCGGCTCCCGCATCTGGATCAGGGAGCGAAGCAGATGGCCCATCTGACTTCACCACATCGTGTAAGTTTATGGCGTCGGCAGGTTCTCCTCCCTGCTGCGTTTATAGGGATGTCTTCAGGATTTCCTTTTTGATATACGAGAGAGGCTCATAGGCTGGGGCCCCCTCCATCAGAGGGTAATCTGCGAGTAAATCACTGTAAACCAGCAGGCAATTGTTTGCGCAGGGCCAGAGCCCTGTACTCTCTTTGGGATAAATCTTCTCAGTAAGGTGCTTAGGCCTGTGACCCTGGGGACCAAACAGCATGAAAAGGTCAATTACAAGGGGCACAAAGGGACTTATCCTTTGCTCCCACTCTGGGCCAGAGGACAGAGCAGGGAGATGATGGAAGGGTATACTGGTTTCTTAGGGCGGCTGTAACAAAGTACCGCAAATGGAGGGGCATAAAACTATAGAAATTTATTCTTTCACAGTTCTGGAGGCTAGAAG
>NW_003852433.1:2551553-2553546 GCF_000181295.1 Otolemur garnettii | reverse complement strand
GAAATTTATTCTTTCACAGTTCTGGAGGCTAGAAGTCAGAAATCAAGGTGTCACCGGGCAATGCTGCTCTAGAGGAGAATTCTTCCTTGCCTCTTTTGGCTCCTGGCCGGTGCTGGCATCCTTGGAAGGCCTTGGCTTGCAGCTGCTTTAGTCCAATTTCTGTTTCCAAAGTCACATACCTTCTCCTTGTGTGTCTCTGTCTCTGCATTCAAATCTCCCTCTTCTCTTATAAAGTCTCCAGGCACCAGATAAAGGCCCACTCCACAAGCATGACCTCCTCAGCTTGATTATAGTTGTGAAGACCCTGTTTCCAAATAGGGTGGCATTCTGAGGATCCAAGTAGGCATGAATTTTTTTTGGGGGGGGGACACTATTCAGCCCAGCACAGAAGGTGACAGGGCAGTTCTTACATGGAAGAGGAGGTTGTCTGGAGGATGGAGGGGTTGTCTGGAGTTCCAGACTGTGCACATGTCCGTTTGGGGTATTCTCCTACGATAACAAATCCCACGGCACTTTCATTTATCCCAACAAATAGGCCTCTATAAATTGGATGAAGGCATTTCTCTAACCCAGCAACTCCACTCCTAGGGACATCCCTACCATGTGTCCTTAAGGTCATTGAAAGACATATACTGGAATGTTCTCAGCAGAATTATTTACCTTGGCTGAAAACTGGTAATGATCCAAATGCCTGTTTTGGTAGACTGCAAAAATAGCCTCAGTTCTGTGCAGCCCATCCCATTTAGAGGTAGAGTTTATTTCTTCTCCCCTTGCATCTATGCTGGTCATGTGATCTGGTGTGGCTAATAGAATGTGCCAGTTCCAAGGCTAGGTTTCAAGAGGCCTTGAATGCTTCCTTTTGCTCTCTTGGAACTCTGCTGTCACCACATGAAAAGTCCAGGCTACCTTGCCAGAGGATGAACAGTGGATGGAGCAGAGATGAGCTTTCCTTGCTAATGTTATCTGAGACCAGGCAACCCCAGCCTCAGGAGGTAGACACGTGAGCAAGCCCAGCCAAGATCAGCCAAGCCTGGCCCAGACCAGAAGAACCACCCAGCTAATCCCCGTTTGAATCTATTTGCAGAAGCATATGCTAAATAAATTGTGGTTTTAAGCCACTGAATTTTGGGATGCTTTGTTAACCCAGCATTATCTAATTGACACACCACCAATGGTAAAATGAATAAATATATTGAGATATAGTCACACATGGAATAAAAATAGCAAGGAGAATAACCAAACTATTGCTTACAGGACAACATGAATGAATCTCACAGATTCTCTGCTGTGTGAAAGCTCAACACAGCAGAGTACATACTATATAACTCCATTTATACAAAAAGTACAAAAACAGGTGAGGGTAATGGATGGTCAGGTAAGCCACGATGGTGGTTATCCTTGAGGGGTAGTGACTGGAGAGGGAAGAATGGAGGAGTTTCTGGGCAGCTGGTGGCACAGGTAGGCTCAGTTGGTGAACATTTGTTGAGCTGTACACTTAAAACATGTGCATTTTGGGATATGTAGGTTATACTTTGGTAAAAATATTTTTAAAAAATCAGGTGTGTTATTTCTCTTCTAATTGCTGGAGAGTGAACAGTATTGAGTCTTATACAGAGGACGGGTGTGTCGGGGAAAGTCGCCTACAGTTAGAATGCCTTTGAAAATTCCTTGGGAGGCCCTCGCATTGGAGCCAACTGCCATCTTTCAATAAATCCAGCACAGTCGGTTTTTTCTCCTGCCTTGGGACAGATCACTATTTCTCCCATCAAACTCCCAGATGAAGCAGAGGCTTTGTTTAGGGGTAACATAGTGTGACACTCTCAGGAGACAGAGGACCTGAGGGGAGACCTGGATTTGGAACAGACACCTTCAAAATGAATGGCCTAATGAAGTCCCCATCATATAATCAGCCCCTGTGGGTGGGTGGGGGGCTATATATTTAGTTAAGGGGACCTTAACTAAATTGAACTCAGTTAAGTGAGATTTGGATATG
>NW_003852433.1:2549624-2551533 GCF_000181295.1 Otolemur garnettii | reverse complement strand
TCATATAATCAGCCCCTGTGGGTGGGTGGGGGGCTATATATTTAGTTAAGGGGACCTTAACTAAATTGAACTCAGTTAAGTGAGATTTGGATATGATCTGAGGCCCCAGAATATTAAGGACTTAACCCTTGGTTTACCAAATATTTCTCCCCAATACCTCCACTACCCCTTGAGCCATCTGAAAAGTTGCCTCATCATTTTGGGTCTCAGTGTCCACATCTGTCATTTTAGGGGGGCATAGACTTGCACAGACTTGGCAATTTCTGTCACTTAGAGAGTCTGGAATTCTAAGCCACCTCTGGGAGATAAAAACACCCCATGACTGGGTGACCCTGGGATAGCATTTCCTTTCTTTGGCTGACCTAGCCCTCTGTGCAATGGGGGTGGGGTGTGCTTTGTCTTATGGTTCTCTCGACACAGGCACTGGGCAGAGGTGGGACCCGGTGGGTCAGTGCCACAGAAGCGGGCTGGGATCATCAGGCCCAGGAAAGCGGGTTGCCTGGAATGAGGGCTGCAGCTGCACTCTGCAAGGGTGGATTCTCCAGCAGGTAGATCTGCTTTCTCTCCAGCTTGCACGGTTCTTTCTGAAGGTATAAAGCAGCCCAGCTCTCACCTCAGAATGCTGGGGTGGCAAGTGGAGAAGGGGCCCCACCTCCCACAGAGGGACCCAGAGGTGCCAGAGACAGGGAGAGAGTGAGAATGAGAGGGAGAGAGAATGTGAAGGACAAGGAAAGTCTGTTTGGCAAACATTTATTGAGCACCTACTAGGTTCCAGATGCTGAGAGAAAGAGAAAAGAGAGATGACAGAGAGAGAGGGGAGGGGGCAGAGAAAGAGAGGAGAGAGAGAGAGGGACACGGAGAGCCTGCGGTGGATGCGGTTTGCAGCCGTGGCCTGAGTGGCCTCAAAGTCAGGCCTGCTGCAAAGCCCCAGTGCCTCCCCTCACCTTTGCCCACGAATCTACACCCTTCACCCTCCATTCTCAGGGCCTTCCCTGGGGCTGACCAGACGGTGCAGGAGTTCCCAAGCCCAGTTGTTCACTGAAGAAGTAAGCATCTGGGAGATCCTCAAAGAACCTCTGGAGGCCAGGGCCCCAGCTCTGCAGAGATGGCTGGGGGGTTGTGGTTTGGGGCCCAGGAGTCTGTATTGGAGTAGTCACTACCTCCCAGGACTCAGAGGTTGGGGGATCCCAGGTGGTGGACATGTGTCCCTGGGGGGCCTCCCCTGAGGCTCCCGCTGCTGTCGCAGCCACACACGTCCTTTGCAAACACACATGGCCCGTGATTGATTCCTGCCGTCCCCCTCGCAGCCCAGCGGGGCTGATTGAATGGCCGACGTGCTGCCCAAACACCCTGCTGGAACCACTTCCCTGCCCTCTGCCCCGGAAGTCATTTGTTTGTTTTTAGACACAGGCTTTATGTCCAGCTGAAAGGCCACCAGCCTCCTGGGAGCCGCCCCTTCAAGCTGAAGGGCTGAAGATCGTCTTGAGGCTGGGGGTGCCACCATGGGGGACTTTAGCACCCAGGCTGGGGCTGTCCTCTTAAGGGTGGACACTGTGGTCACTCTGTGAACCCAGGGAGGACACCTCATGTGTCCTGCATCAAGCTGGCACTAGAATTATTTGCGTATTTGTCCCAAGTGAAGATATTTTCATCATCCTTTGACACCGTGAGAGCTCCTGGGCAGGGATCTCTCCTCCTCCCCACCTCTTCCTTTTTTATTAACTGAGCATCTACCCTGAGCCAGGGCCTGGCAGTTCCAGTGTCTTCATTCTCTGTCTGTATGAACAGATCCGTGGGTACCGTGAATGTTTTATTGTGGAAAGACCAGGCTCCAGAATTCAACAGCACCCTCGCCTCTGCCTCCCAGCACCCTTGCCTGTGAAATGGGATGATGAAACTCACTTTGGGA
>NW_003852433.1:2548826-2549407 GCF_000181295.1 Otolemur garnettii | reverse complement strand
GGGTACCATTTCCTTTCTCTCTCCTCCTCCCATCTCTCTTGATCACTGTCACCTGACCTTCCACCCCACCTGGACGTGTAGAGAGGGGAGCACGGGACCCAGAGTCTAGAGCTCTGGGTTCCCAGTCTCATTTTGCTGGACCATGCTATGGGACCATGGGCAAATATCTGCCCTGCCCTTCTCTGGCCTGGTCAGATCATCTCAGAAAGGCTTTCTTATCCTGTGTGTTCGGATGTGAGCGCATGGAGAACTGGACTCAATTTCCCCTTTCTCTGTGCTTCCCGCCCTGCCTGGTACACAGCAGGTATTCCAGGGACAACATGGAACTGAAGTGAGTGGTGCATTAATGATGTCTGGGCACCAAACTGTGCAGAGCCGGTTGAAGGGCTTGGACAGTCAGTCTGTGGCTCCCTCTTCCAGGAGGACTGGGCAGGGTGGGGTGGGAGAGGGAGTGGTTGGTGAACATCTTACTTTTTGATAACTCTGTAGTCTGATGCTGTCCCTGCAGCCCCAGCCTCTACGGTCAGTGAGGCAAACACGGGGATGGGGTGGGATTGGGAGGAGTCAGCTCTGGGTTGAGA
>NW_003852433.1:2540671-2548806 GCF_000181295.1 Otolemur garnettii | reverse complement strand
TTCCCTCCCCTCCCCTCCCTTTTCTTCCCTTCTTTCCCCTCCTCCCCCCTCCTTTCCTTTCCTTCCTTCCTTCCTGAGTCCAGGAAGTCCAGGAAACAGGGCCCTGCATACTCACAGGCTGCTTTCCTCACCACCCATCCGTCCACCTACCCATCCATCCCACAAGCACTGGCTGGGAGAGACCAGGCCCTGTGCCAGGCAATGGCCTACAGTAGGGAACCAAATAGCCCTGATATTACCTCATCCGGAGGCTCTGAGTGAGGTGACCAGGCAGTGGTCATGCAAGGCTCTGAGGGTTGAGCTGGGGATGCACAAGGGCATAAAGGGGCCACAGAGGTCCCGAAATCAGCCCCTGAAGCAGCTATCAGGCGGGGCTGCCCAGAGGAGGACAGGATGTTTAGGGAGACACCTGCAGTTAGCCAGGAGAGGAACTGAAGGATGGGGAATATTCCGGGCAGAGGGAACAGCATGGGCAAGACTCTGGGGTGAGAATGGCACTCTGAGAAATGGCCAGAAATGAGAAAGCAGTCAAGTAACAATGACGCCAGCAATGATCAAGGCCACCTTCCTGGTATGCCTAGCCTCGTAGTGCACAATCTCCACAGTCCTTCCCCACAAGTACCCCACTTTGGAGACCAGGAAACAGAGGCCTGGAGGGGTGGCTGGAGGCTTGCCCAGGCCTCGCAAGCAGTGTGGACCAGCCAGCAGGCTGAGCTGGGGTTGGACCCAGGCTGTAAGAGCCCGGTCTTCTCACCAGGACAAACAGCCTGGCTGCATGGCCCTGGGAGACTTCCTCCCAGAGCGCCCCTGGGCTGGCTGGGAGGCCCCAGGGAGGTGCGGGTGGGGGTGGGGCGTGGGAAGGCTGTAAACTGGTTTGGGGCGGTAGGGCTTTCCTGTCGCTGCCGGTGGCCCCCGCCTTTGTCCTCATGTGTCACTGAGGAATGCAGCTACAGTCCGGATAAAGGCAGCTTTGTTTGGAGGCTTCAGGAGGGGGGTTAGGGGAGGTTGAGGGGAGTGATGAGTGTGGCCAGGAAAGGGTTACATCCCTTCCTTCTGGCTTACCCAGGGCCTTGGCTCTGGGCAGGAAGTACCTATGCCCTGTGGACACCCACATCCTCTGCTGCTCCCCTAATGTACTTCCTGGCCTTGGGCAAGCAGGAGTCTCAGTTTCCTCATCTGGCTAGTGGGTATCATCTGTCAACCTCTATGGACAGTTCTGAGGTTCCACCAAATAACTTACATGGTTGATCGTGCCTGTAAGGCCTATGAGTAAGAAAAAGGCAGCCCAGAGAGGCAAAGCAACCTGTCTGAGGCCACACAGCTTTGATTTGGAAGGAGTGATAAAGTCAGATGTTTGGCCAGGGTAGGTGGATGGGGGAACAAGAATACAGGTACCGGTTTGCCTCTGTCTGGAAGTGGCTGGGCTTCTGAGCTGGTGGGCCCTTTGCCTTGGTGAGGAAGAGTGACAGGCAGTCAGTCCAGTGTGTGCACCTGCTCATGGAAGTCTCACAGAAGTCTCAAGGTTTGCCCTTGGCTGCTGCTGCCCCCATCCCTGCAGGCACCTAGCATAGGTAGACAATGGTTTACGCGAGGATTCAGACCTGCGGCCTGCCTCTTTATGTCTCATTTTCCTCCTGTGTAAACTGCATCGAATGTGAGTACCCACTTCCCGGGGCTGGTGGGAAAGCTCATGATGGTACACACAGAGGAATCTCAGAGCCTGGCATTGGTTATTAGGATTAGTGGGACAGTGGATATCTGCCTGCTGGCTACACAAAGGAGTTTCTCAAGGTCATGGCCAAAGGTGAGCTGGGATCAGCTCAGGCTCCTCCTGGCTGTTCCTGCCCAGGAAGGAAGGGTGTGGGTCTTGGAGGGGCTGCAGTCCTGGTGAGGCAGCTGAATGGAGAAGGAGCAGGCAGCACGCACTGTCCCAGTCCAGGCAGGGATCTGCCCTTTCAGGGGGGAGGTGTCATATGGATCTGGAGCTCAGAGACATGACCCCTGTCTTCTCCCCACAGTGACGGATGTGGACAGACAGATGGGCCAGCGATGGGCATGCTTAGTCATGGCCCAGATATAACCTTGGCCCCATGGGGCGGCTCTCTCTGTCTCGCTCCTTTCCAGCAGCTGCAGCTGATCCCAGTGTGTCTCAGGCCTCACTTCACTCACTGAGTGGGTCTGAGCTCACTCCCTTTGGATGCTAGAGGAAATGGAAGCCCAGAGAGGGAAAGTGACTTACCCAAAGCCACACAGCACACAAGGAGAAAGAAGTCACTCACTCACTCACTGACTGGGCAAATATTTCAGGAGTAATAGGGTGACTTAAGTCATTCAGGGACTGGAGGAAGTCCTGGAGGGAGCTCTGGCTTGGGCAAAACGTCTGGGCAGAGGTCCCATGATGGTTAACGGCGTGGATGCTGCAGTCTCAGTCTGCTGGTGTTAAATCCTGGCTCTGCCACTTGCTGTGTGGTCTTGAGTAAGTGAATGAAGTACTCTGTACCTCTGTTTCCTCACTGTAAGAGAATTCCCAGGGCATATGTCAGAAGATCTTTGTGAAGATGAAATGAGATAAGCCACATAAGATGCTGAGCATGGGCCCTGGTACACGGTAGGTGCTCAATAAATAAACATGAGCTGTTAAGAGGATCTGGGGAATAAAGGCAGGTGCATATTGGGAACCACCAGCCAGTGGTTGGTAAGGAAGGTCCGGAGTCTGGAGTGGAAGGTTGTGGCCTGATTTGGTTTGGAAGCTTGGGGACCATGGCCTGCCACTGGGAGGAGAGGGGGTAGGGGCAGGGTAGAGAAGAGCCAGGAGGTTTGGGGAGGAGGTGGGACCCAGGTGAGCAGAGGACTGGGCCAGAAGGAAATGGAAGGGAAGGGCCTGGTGCCCCTATGGATGTGGCAAGAAGAGCAGGGGGTGTTGTTCAGAATAACACCCCAAATCCTGGTGGGGTGGGGAGCCTGTGGAGGGCAATTTGGGGAGATGGGGCCCTCAACTTGTGGGCAAGCAGCTGTCAGAGAGCTTCCTAGATGCCAGGCCTGGGAGGGATCATCACGCCCTGGTTGCAGGGTGTGGTATAAAATAAAACTGCAGGCCTCCCTGTTCAAAGAGCAGGAAAAAAGTACCAGCAAAGATACTAAAATAGAAAACATTTTTCCTTTCTTCTGTGTGTCTCTTTGGCGCATGTACATGAAATGATTAAGAATTTCCAGAGACAGCAAAACTTAAATCCAGTGCGCAAATCCTTTCTTTGTGGGTGCAGGGTCCTGTGTGATTGCAGAGATCACAGGCTATATAGCTGGTCCCAGATCACGTCTGTTTTACAGAGAACTGAGGCTCAGGGAAGTGAAATGTCCTGTTATTCTCGCTCCAATTCCAGAATGCCCACTCTGAAGAAAGGTCTGAAGCAATCTATGGCAAAATGCAGGAGTAGTTAACACAGACGGAAAGGGAGATGCAGCAGCATTACCCGCTGGAGGGACCCTAGCCCAACGCCTGGTGACCTTGGACAGGCCATGTAAACTCTCTGTGCTCATGATCCCTCAGCAGAGATGGCTTTGGGCTACGAACTCCTGCTGCTCCAGCCCAAGACTTGCCCCACTGGCCGACATCCCCTCAGTGTCTGAGGCTTGAAGCGGTCATAAAAAGTAAAACCACAGTCCCCCAATGTGCCTGCTGGCTTCTCAGGCTTTATTTTTTTTGGCTGCTAAGGAGACTAATAAATGGCTTGCCACTTGACGTAATCATTAAGGGCTCCACTGAGCTGTGGGCAGTGTTTCCTCTCCTCCTCGGCCGGGCCTGGGGCGCTCAGCCACCGAGGGTGGCAGTGATGGATGGTGCCATCATGGGGCTTGCCGGGGGGAGTGCGGGCGGTGGTCGGCCACCGCTCTCTCTCCTGCTGGATGCATTCATTCTTCATTGTGGGAAGAGGGAGCTGATGTGCTGGGGGGACTGCCAGCCAGCTTCTAGAAGGTGCGCTGGCAGGACTTCCAAGGACAGCCCGGGCCAGGATGAATGTAAAGGCCAGTGTTTAGATGCAAGGAGTCAGTTGATGAGTGGCTGAGGGACAGATGAAAGGGGTGAAGGGCAATCTCGGGGGTACGTAATCCTAGAGTACACATTAAAACGTATTTTTTAAGATTATAAAATTGGTAGAAAGTTTTACAGAATTAATTAAAAAGTTAAAAGTTAAAAAAAAACATGATGGGTCAGTGCCTGTGGCTCAAGGAGTAGGGCGCCGGCCCCATATACCAGGGATGGCGGGTTCAGGCCCAGCCCTTGACCAAAACCTGCAAAAAAAAAAAAAAAATGATGTTGGTTGCAAAGATATTCTCAATTCACTTCCTGTCCCTGCATCTGAACCTTTTGGAAATGTGTCCTCCCATCGAGAGATAGTCTATTTTCCTTCTCTTGAATCAGGGCTTAGTTGCATCACGCGTTTTGCCAATAGATGATGTGGTGGATGTGATTCTGTACCAGTTCTGAGCCCAGGCCTCCAAAGACTTTGCAGTTTCCACTTCCTCTCTTGAAATCTTGCTGTTGCTGTGGGAACAAGCCTGGGCTAGCTTGCTGGAGGATGAGAGACCACTGAGTAGAGGCAAGCCCCTCCAGACACCTGAGAAAGCCCTGGTATGATCAGCAAAGCCAGCCACAGATGCGTAAGTGAGGCTGACTGAGACCGGAAGACGTACCCGACGTGGATGCATGAGCAATTGTAAGTGCTTACTGTTTTGAGCCGTTGAGTTTCGTGGTGGTTTGTTTTGTGGCAATAGCCGACTGATGCAAATCATAGCACCCAGTGTTGGAAATGGTGAGGGGAAATGGGCTTTCTCACACGTAACCAGCAGGAGGGTAGTTTGCAAAAGTTTTGCATATCCATTGAAATAACTAAAAGATGAGAAAGGGTTATTACAGAGACTCAGTGCCTGGACCAAATGCCAAACAAAGTCTGAAATCTGTTGGTCCTGTCTCTATGAGCATATCACAACGGGTCAGCAACACTAAGAAAAGCTTATTCATGGTTTCAGCTTTGGGCATTCTATTGATAGGAAATCCTAACGAATTTCTTTCTTGTGGACAAAGATTTACCAACAAAGATGGCCATAACGTTATCCATAATGACCATGTGGATAGAAGTAAATGACCGACACTCCAGCAGACACGGTTACTTATTTTGCTGTTTATTGTTGTTAACTATTACTAATTTTCTACATTTATTGTTTAAAGTATGGCTGTAAGCTGACATACAGTTCAGTCATAAAATCAGATTTCAGAAGAGAATTTACTGACATGGGGAAGCAGGCTTTCTTACACATAACTAATAGGAGGGAAATTTGTGAAAATTTTGTACATCCATTGAAGTAACTATAAAGTGAAAAGTGTTTAAAGTGTGAAGTGATATTATCATTTTGTGGGCAAAATATTCAGGCTGTTAGATGAGGAAAAAAATCAGATTACAAAGTAGAATGTGCTCTCAATGTTTATTTAAAAAATTGTTGTTTTTACATCTATCTCTTTCTTTGATTCTGGGCAGAATAACATATCTGGAAGGAGAGAACCTTAAATGCTATCCCTGATGGTGGGACTGTGAGTCCCTTTTTGAATTTCATATTGATGCATTTATTTTGAGTTTCTTCTGTGAGATAACAGATAACTTGTTAAATACATCCATCTGGGGTCTCCCTTTGCCCTTGTGATGAATATGTAATGTCAGTACTGGGATTGTCCCCATTTCACAGATGACAACATTAAGGTTTCAAGAGAAGTACCTTTTCTGATGTTCCATAGTTAGTAACTTACGCACATATCTACACTGCCAAATTATTGTTGACAATAAGCATAAACTATTTTGATAAAATAAAAATTATAATGTTAATCAATAGCAACAAAAAATAAAAAGAAAGGAAGAAGGAAGGAAAATCATTAACCACCCTAAAGATTTGGTGATATCTGTCCAGGTGGGCACTGGTCAGACAGAAGCTCCTGAATATATCTGAGTATTTTAATAGGACTGAGATTTTAGGGGACAGTGGCCATCACAGGAGGCTGGAGTGGGAGCAGAGGAGAGTGACTGTCACGGTCCACTTGGAGCCAGTACGTTACACTTGAGCACCCCTTGCCCACCAGGGGTGTTGACCGCAGACTGACAGCTCCATGAGGGCCAGGACCCCTCTGCCCTGTGCTTGCTTGGGTGCCCAGCCCCCCAGGCAGCCCCTGGCACCAGTGGGAGCTCAAGGAACCTGTGTCAAGTGAGCAGCGCATGAATGAATGAATAAAATCAGAAGCCTGTGTCCAGGATGAAGAGGCATCTGGAGCGCTCAAATGAGAAACAGCAGAGCACCAGCCTTCTATGTTCTCTGAAATGCCCCCAACTCCACACGTCCAGCTTTGTTTGGAAAACAACAAGAGTCCCTCTCGCCTTCTTTAGCTGGAGTTCATCATTGCATGGTCCAGACCTGGAGGAACCCTAAGAAATTATCTAGCCCTACTTTCTCAGTTAAGATTTAGAATTTTTTTTTAAAACCCTTTTCACTCTGATGAACAAAGAACTATTCACTGAGAACATTCGAGAAATAATGCAAGTATGAAAGAGCAGAACCCCCACTCGGCCCATATTTCTACCATTGGAACAATCAGGGCTGACATTCAGGTGTATTTCCTTCCAGGGGTTTTGCCTTCTGTGTTTTTCTTTACATAGTTGGCATCCCACGTGAACGGACAATCCTGTGACCTGCTGGTTTTATGTCACATCAGTAAATGTCCATATGGACAGAAGCACAGCTGTGAAATATTCCAACATGTGGGGGTTTCTGACAGATGTAATGGCCTCTGTGGTCCTAGGAACCCCATGGTTTTGTAGGAAATGATGGCAAAGGAGAAATCGGATGCCTGGGACCCCACGCTGAGCCCACATATATTTGTGTCTTGGTGCTTTAAATATGGGGGGCACCTACAATTTTGATCAAAGAGGAGATTCCTCTGCTTCCAAAAGGTCCAGCCCATTACCTGAAGAGAAGTTACGATCAGTTTAATGTCCCCCAGCAAATCAGGGGCAGACCCAGGCTGGGACACAGGAGATTTGCCTTGTGCATTTATTGAACCGTCACTGGTGGGTGCTGTCTGTAGGTTAAGACAGAATCAGAACAGAGAAGGGGAGAGCAGGCACTGTTAGGTCAGGAGGGAGAGTGGCCTCTGGGAAATGACCTTTGAGCTGAGCTCAAGGGACAGGGGGAGTGGTGAGAAGGCCCGTGGGAACAGCAAAAGGCTTATTTGGTGTGAGTGGGTGAAAGAGCTGGAGAAACCAGGGTCAGAGAGTTGGGCAGGGCCAGGGCACACAGGGTCCTCAACTGTGTAACAGGTGAACATGGGTTTTAAACAAGGGGGAGATGTCATGGGATCCGGGTCTTAAAAGGCTACTGGCTGGGCTGAGGCTCTGAGGGGACCCTGCCCTCACTTCACCCCTCTGGCATTTCTCCTGGGGAGCGTACAGTGGATGCGCCAGGCCTCAGGCCAAGCCTCCTCGCACCCGGGGGATGGAGGGGATTGGGAGCCGCCGGCCCTTGCTGCAGGGAGATGGGAACAGCAAATCCCTTCTCTGGCCTGGCTAAGGGCCTGCCTGTCCCACTGACACTCCCTTCGTCCCTTGAGCCCTCCCTTTCCCAGTACCAGGGCATCTTCTAAAGCCAGGCCAGCCCTGCCATGCTTTTGCTCAGCCTCCCAGTGACCTCGATGTCATGGTGTGTGAGGGTCCCAATGACCACAACTCAGTAGGGACCCAGAGCTTGAATGGAACACCTCTTATCAACCCTGCTACATGGCACCAGCCCCAGCTACTCTGACTTAACTGACACCAGGGCCACAGAGTCATCTGCCCAGGATCACACAGCCCATTTAGCTGGTCTAACAGGACCGTTCTGTGCAGGTCCTGTGTGGCCTCCCCTGAGCTCTACTTCTCAGCTCCTAGGGGATGCCTATCACTGGATCAGAAGAAATGAGGTGGGAAGGGCATTCCCACCAGTGGGAACGGCATATACCAAGTCCTGAACCGGACAGTATGTAAAACAATTTTTTGTGACTTTGTATTGAGATATAATTTATATACTATATAATTCATCCATGTGAAGTATACAATTCA
>NW_003852433.1:2536776-2540546 GCF_000181295.1 Otolemur garnettii | reverse complement strand
GCCCCTTGGCAGCCACTAACCTACTTTCCATCTCTGTGGTTTGACCTATTCTGGCTCTTTCACATGAATGGAATCATACAATATCTGACTTCCTGTGTCTGGCTTCGTGGCGTAAGGTCTTTGAGGCTTGTCTGTGTTGTAGCACTTGTCGGTACGTTAGCTCCTTTTTATGGCTGAATAATACTCCATTTTGTAGATGTACCACATTTTGCTTATCCGTTCATTAGTTGGTCAACATTTGGATTGTTTCCACCTTTTGACTGTTACGAACAATACTGCTGTGGACAGTCGCGTGTGAGTATTTGCATGTGCACCTGTTTTTATTAGTCTCAGGCAGATCACTAGGAGCAGAGTTGCTGGGTCAAATGGGAACTGTATGTTTAACTTTTTGAAGAACTGCCAGACTTTTCTAAACATAGTGTTTTGTTTGTTTCTTGTTTTTTAGGCTGAGTCTCTGTTGTGCTGGGAAGAGAGCTGTGGAGTCATTGTAGCTCATAGCAACTTCAAACTCCTGGGTTCAGGTGATCTTGCCTCAGCCTCCCAAGGAGCTGGGATTATAGGCATGCACCACTGTGCCTGGCTGGGTTTTTTTTTTTTTTTTTTTGAGACAGAGTCTTACTTTGTCACCCTGGGTAGAGTGCCAAGGCCTCATAGCTGACAACAACCTCCAACTCTTGGTCTTGAGCAATCCTCTTGCTTTAGTCTCCCAAGTAGCTGGGATTACATGCACCTGCCACAATGTCTGGCTAGTTTTTTATTTTTTTTTATTTTTTATTTTTAGTAAGGATGGGGGTCTCATTCTTGCTCAGGCTGAGCAAACTCCAGAGCTTGACCAATCCACTTGCCTCGGCTTCCTACAGTGCTAGGATTATAGGTATGAGCCACTGTGCATGGCTTTTTTTTTTTTTTTAAAGCCTCAGCATCTCATTCTGTCACCAAGGCTGGCATGCAGTGGCACAGTCTAGCTCACTATAATGTCAAACTCCTGGGCTCAGCATGTCTAGCTAGGACTGTAGACATGCCTGACACATAACTACAACGTAACTGGCTAATTTAAAACTTTTTTTTTTTAAGAGATGAAGTCTCGCTATGTTGCCCAGGCTGGTCTTGAACTACTGGGCTCAAGTGATCTTCTCACTTTGGCCTCCCAAAGTGTTGGGGTTATAGGTGTGAGACATTGTACTCAGCCTGAAATATGTTTTCAAAAATAGTGACTCTGTGTGTATGTATGTGTTAAGTATGGGTATGAGTTGAGTGTTAAATCACCCTTCATAAGCAGTTGCTGTGATCATTTTTCTCCACGTACAGAGCTAGCTGGGAAGGGCATTTCTGGCAGGGGGATTGGTGTGGGCAAAAGCTGGGAGGTAGGTGTGAGAGGTGGAAGTGAGTTCTCTATTTGGAAAGTGCTGGGAAGCGTCTGGGTCCTCAGCAGGCCCCATGATGGAGCCTACATATCTTCTCCCCACAGCAGCTCATGCAAATCATATGCAAATCTCCTCCCTCCCATCAGCCCTGAGGCACCCAGAGGAGTGGGAAATATTCTCGAATGGGTCCTTCCCTTCATTAATTTCTGAGCCCTAGTACATTACTCATGGATAATTAAGAGTGAGCTATTAATACAACATTTAATATTCAAGTGCAGCGAAGAGGAGAGAACTGTAAGTCACAGGATTCTATACGACAAGACATTGCGGTTTAGCGATGAGATTATTTTTTTTCACCTTCCAGATGCTCACGACTGTTTGCACCCAAATGTGGGCCTGAGAACTTCATTTATTGATAGAGTATGAATAAAACCTTAGACTACCAAGAAACCCATTCAAAAGGCCCAGGGGAGATGGCTGGACAGTAATTACACCTACAAGGGTAGCTGTCTCCACAGGGCACATTCAGATCCAGGAGATGGCCCTCCTGTCCCTTGGCTGGCAGGGGATTGATGGCGAGAAGGTTGGACAGAGGCAGAGACAAAAGAAGGAATATGGGAATGTGGTGGTGTCTGTCCACTCTAGGGGCAGGGCTTTGGGGCAGGGGTCGTGCAGCAGATGAATCCTGGCCTCCAAAAAACTTACATTCAACCTGGCTGGAGGCTCAGACAGGCTGGATGGCCCCAACTCTCTTCCTATGTGACCTTGACAATAACAATCCTCCTATGTCTCAACCTCACTGATCCCAGGGCCTGACCCAGAAAAGGAGTTCAGTAAATATGGAGGGATGGAGCAAAATGTCTCAGAGCATGCTGGGGCCTCAGTTTCCAAAGCCATAAAATGGGCTTCCCATGGAAAAATCTTTAAGGGCCACTTTCCACCTTCCTCTGCTGCAAGGGGTAAGTACATGTGGCACGTGGGGGTGTGGGGGACACATAAATGCAGCAGCTATCAGTCACAAAAGCCATGCAGCATGGATAGACCGCAGACCTGGTTCATATCCCAGGCTGAGTGACAAGTCCTGTTGGGCTCAGTGGGGATTCAAAGCAGAGATAGGTTCCAGGCCGCCCAGAGTTAATACACAGACAGATCATCACTTACTATGAGCCTCAGTAGGTAAGTGGTACTAGCTGCTGGTAGTATGCGGTTCCGTCACACCTACCTGGCAGTGGCTTTTGCTCTGAGCTGATCCAGTGGCCCATGGGATGGTCAGCAGAGGGAGGAAGGCCTGGGGAGAGATTTGAAATGGGAAGGAAAGCCTGCTCTTTTCCAGGCATGAGCTGGGCACTTCCCAGAGACACGGAAAGCCTAACTCTCACAGCTGCCAGGCACCAGCATGTTCCACCATGTTATAAGCGTGGTTGGGGAAATCCAGAGACATTGAGCTACAAGCCCAAAGCTACCCAGCAGAGTCTGGGTCTCCTAGAAGCTCCATTTCCAGAGCCTATGCTGTGTTCTCTTGCTTGGGACCTGGGGGAGTGCCTGGTGGATGGGTGGGAAGGTGGTGACAACCAGCTAAGGCTCAAAGTTAGATGGCCCCAGGTCTGAGTTCCAGCTTTGCCTGTGCCATTTTGGGTGAAGAGCCAGGTCCCTCATCTTGAAGTGGGAGCAGTAGAATCAGAACCAACCTTCTGAGGCCATTCATTCTGAAGTGCAAATAAGTCAGCATTCTCCAGGCTGTTTTGGGCCCATGAGAATTGCCCAACACATCTTACCATTGGGAATTATCCCCATGCCTATTTTACAGATGAGAAAGCTGAGGTTTACAGGAGCAAACCAATCTCCAAGGTCATAAACAACTGCACTATCTGAATCCAAAATGAGTCTTATTCTATCCCAGCCATAATTATATCAGCTGGTAACATAACAGTAACCATGGTGATATTATCATTCGTTTCTTCCCCTGCTGACCTCTTTCCTTCAGCCTCAGAATTTGCCGGTACTGACCCTCAGGGTCCTTCCCGTGAGGGAAGCCCAGGCAGGGGCTGTGGCCAAGGTTACACAACAGGTCTGAGCTTCCTGAGGTGACAGCCCTGTAACAAACTGGGGACTATTTGCCCTTTCCTCTAGATTCTGTGTATGAAAATGCACAGGGCACCTGCCGTCTTCCTTGTATTGGGTGCTGAGGCGGCTGGGATGACCACGCCAGGGCCTCTGAACTCCTAGAGCTCACAATTTAGTGGGGGACACAGAATCATAGAGTAATGTGGCTGTGCTGTGGAGTTAAGACCCACACCCCCCCTCTGACTGTCACTGTTACAGCTTATGTGGCCTGCATATTTCTACTGTCTTGTGTGACCATCCAATGAACGGTCCCTTGAAGTCGGCATTATCATCCCTTTTTGC
>NW_003852433.1:2492136-2536460 GCF_000181295.1 Otolemur garnettii | reverse complement strand
GCCTGACCCTGAAGCCAGGCTCTGGTCTATAAGACCCTTCCCTGTGGGAAAGCTGAGGTGTTCTCTGAGCTTTGTGAGCACAGGGGCTATGCCTATCTCCTTCCCTCTTGTAGCCTCAGATCTCAGAACAGGGCCTGGCTTCAGAAGGGTTTGTTGAATGAATGGAGGAATAAGGGAAGGATATTAGGTTTCCTCATCCATCCAGCTAGCCATCTACTTAAGGACTCAATGTTTGTGTTCTAGCAAGTTCATATGTTGACATCTTACCCCATCCCCACCCCCACCTAGTGTGACAGTATTTGAAGATGAAGCCTCTGAGAAAGTATCAATAATTAAGATGAAATGATATCATAGGGGTGGGGCCCTGATCTGATAGAATCAGTGTCCTTATGAGAAGAGACACCAGAGCTGACGTCTCTCTTTCTGTGCAACACAAGGAAAGGCCACACGAGGACATAATGAGAAGGTGGCTGTCCACAATCCAGGAAGAGAGCCCTCACTAGAAACTGAATTAGCCGAAATTTTGATCTGGGATTTCCAGCCTCCAAAATGTTGGGAAAATAAATTTCTGTTGTTTAAGCTACCCAGTCTGTGGTATTTTATTACGGCGGCCTGTCTTAGTCAGTCTGGGGTGCTATAACAAATTACTGTAGACTGGGTGGCATAAGCAACAGAAATTTATTCCTCATGGTTCTGGAG
This sequence comes from Otolemur garnettii, assembly GCF_000181295.1. Classification (NCBI taxonomy): domain Eukaryota; kingdom Metazoa; phylum Chordata; class Mammalia; order Primates; family Galagidae; genus Otolemur; species Otolemur garnettii. Next base: position 2,535,761 of record NW_003852433.1, on the reverse strand, counting down.
GCTGGGAGGTCTGAGATCAGGGTGCCAACACGGCTGGGTTCTGGTGAGGCTTCTTCTTGGTTGTGGTGATGCTGTTTTTCTTATTGGATCCTCACTTAGAGGAGAACGGAGAGACAGAAAAATTAAGCCCTTTTGTGTCTCTTCTTCTGAGGAGACTAACTCCAGGACGAGGGCTCTACCCTAATGATTTAGTTGCCTCCCAAAGTCCCCACCTCCTGATATGCTCCCATTAGGCGATAGGGTTTCAACATATGTATTTGGGAGGGAGCCAACATGTAGCCCACAGTGTAGCCTGAGCAAGTTAGTGCACTTCCCTTCCCCTCTCCTCTTCCTCTCTCCCTTCCTTCCTTCCTTCCTTTTTCCTACCCACCCCTCTACCCTTTCATCCATCTATCCACCATTCATCCATCATCCATCCATCATCATTCAGCCTGTCCCCCCTCTCCCCTTCCTTTCCCCTCTTCCTTCCATCCCTTCTTCTGCCCTTTAACCCATTTATCCAGCCATCCACCGGTTAATCAAATCTCCCTCCCTCTCCTCACCCACCTGTCATTCTCCTCTATCCTTCCTTCTACAGTCATCTATCCCACCCAGGTACTGCTGGGGAGAATCACTGTCACTGACCCCCTCACACGGCACTCTGCACTGGAGCATGACTCAAAGTACCCTGAAGACTGCCTTTGGGATGGTCAGCCCTGGCCTTCCCAACTGTGGGAACTTACTATATAGTGGACTAGCTTAATTCATTTATCACACAGGAAAACCTTGTTAAGTCACACTATCCACAGAGTCACCCCCCAAATTTAATACAAAATTCCAACCAGCCGTCTGTTTGCATGAGGTAACAAACAGAAAATTAATTTTATTTACACAGATAGGAATGATTAAACCCTAACAGCTGTCCAGATATTTTCACGCTGCAGAGGCTGGAGCTCTCAGGGAGGCCTTCCCAAGGGAAGGTTGGACTGGAGAAGCCAGGTATCTGGGGGTGGGGGGCAGAGTCCCCGAAGAGGGGCTCAAAGAGAATTCCCAACAGCCTTCCCCGCTGCTCCACCTCGGCCCCGCCCAGAAAGACAACATGTAAATTGCCCAGGAGCCTCATTTGCATACACACCAGCTCATTTCCATATCCCCCAGCTCTGGGTGGCGCGGCTGCCACAGGGCTGGTGGACAGCAGCTCCTTTTGTTTTCTTGTGCCATCCAGGGAGTTGCTCCTTCATCCTTCAAATATGAGGGTGGGGGAAGAAAGCGAGGAAAAAGAAAATGGAAGGGGAAAACCCTCAAGACAAAGAAACAGGCACCATCTGGGCAACAGGAAGGGAAGGAAATGCCACTGTCTGGAGTTTGGACCCTGGGGAGGTGGGCGACAGAGGGACAGGGCCTCAGGGCTGGCTGGAGGAAAGGATCTTAGAATTGTCAAAACTGGCTCAAGTCCCAGCCTCCTCATTTACTTGGCTCTGGGACTTGTGCAGGTGACTGTGAGGCTTGTACCACTATTTCCCTATCTGAGAAATGACAGTCTCTCACTCCAGTGGCCTGTGGCTGCTCAGAAAACCCTCCAGGAGTTGTGTGGACATTGCTTGGCACGCACCAGCCCCTCAGCCCCTCTCCTCTGGAAATTCCACGAAGACCCTCCAGATGGTGAAGGGGCTGAAAAGTGAACAGGCAGAGCTGCCTGGAACACCCTCTTCTGTGGGACCAGCTGGTGTCCACCCTGGCCTCTGCCTTGCCCTTTCCCCTCTCTGGGCCTCAGTTTCCCCAGGCTGGTGGGCCCCCAGTTCCCAGGGCTGGTTTCCTTTACTTCTCCCATCTTTCTACTCTGTTTAGCAAATAGCCACACAGCCTAAGGTATACGGTGACCGTAACGACAATGATGGTGATGATGATAATAATATGAATATTAACAGAGTATGCAAGGGAAAATCCACGTCCACTGTCTCACTTTATTCTGTGACCAACCCATGATCTCCATTTTACAGACAAGTACAAGGAGGCCCAAACCCAGGCCTCAGCCTTCGCTTTCTGCAGCCTTCAGAGAGGCAAAGCTCTTATTTCCCAGAGGACTTTGCCCATGGGGGAGGACTCAAGCCATCCATGCCCCTATGATAGCCCCCAGACTCTCCTATTGCACTGCATTATGGGAGGGGCAGTGCTCTGGCAGTGCCAAGGGTAAGGGGGCTGGGTCCAGCCCTATACCTGCATGGAGTCCTGGTTTGGACAGGGTGAGCCTGGATCTTGGTGGACAAGAAGGTGAAGTGCCTTGAGGGTGGGGGAAGGACAGTTCTCTTGACCTAGAACTGTTTAGCCTTACTTCTCACTGTGCTCCAAAATTTCTCTCTTCCTCCAGATTCCAGATGGGTAAATGTGGTACAATGGCCCTGTGGTCTGCACACCGTGGAGTCTTTCTCCCTCCTGTTCTCATATATTTGGTTCCATGGTGTGTGTGCGCTAGAGGGAAATAAGCCGCAAAAACGTACTGCAGGCTCGGCGCCTGTGGCTCAAGTGGCTAAGGCGCCAGCCACATACACCTAAGGTAGTGGGTTCGAATCCAGCCCGGACCTGCCAAACAACAATGACAGCTGCAACCAAAAAATAGCCAGGCATTGTGGCAGGTGCCTGTGGTCCCAGCTTCTTGGGAGGCAGAGGCAGGATACTAGCTTGAGCCCAGGAGTTGGAGGTTGCTGTGAGCTGTGATGCCACGGCACTCTAGCCAGGGGGAGAGCTTGAGGCTCTGTGTCAAAAAAAAAAAAAAAAAAAAAACCTACTGCAGGGCATGTCTGTGTGTGTTCATTTGTATTCCAGAGCCCTTGTGTCTCCGTGGTGGTGAAGAACATGAATTCTGCAGCCAGTCCGCCTGGGTTCAAACCCAAATGTGTGGCTTTTAGCAAGCCACGTAACCTCTCCGAGCCCCATCTGTCTCCTCTGTAAAATGCAATGCTAATAGTACTTAGCCCCATCATGAGAGTTGAATGAGTAATGCACATAAAGTACAGAGGGTAGCATTTGGGCCATGGCATGCTCCCTGTCAGAGTTAGCTATGGTGATGTGTGTGTGTTTGTGTGTACATATCTGTGCATGTGTGAGAGAGAGAGTGGGCACGGGGAGTTGGATCTAGCATCTCCTGTGAGCAGGTGTGTATGTTGTGCTCATCCATACGTGCATCCCTCACACATTTGTGCACACATATGCAGGTTCATACGGGCACACCCAGGTTTGTGTGTGTGTGTGAATTATATGTGAAGTGTGCAAAATGATGAGTGGGTCAGAGATGGCAGACAAGAGCCACTTGGAGGTATGGATTGGTGCTTGCTTTGAACATTTTTGATCAGCATTCATTAATTTGATTAATACCTTAATTTGTGTATGAAGAGTTTGCAGGAAATGTACCCTGCTCCTTCTGTAGGAAGCATTAGGATTTGCCTTGAGGCCCACTACAAAGGGACTTCTCTGTCCCTCCTTAAAGCGTGGAATCAGGAGCGATGTCCCCTGGACAGGACAGGGAGAGTGCTCAGATGACCAGGTGAGCTGCCAAAGCCCTTTGGTCCCCCTGGTCCCTCTCTTGCTGTCTGTAAGCCTGGCTTCGGGAGTCCTTCCCTGGGCCCACCTGGGAACTACCTCCCTCTAGGTACCAAGAGGCTGGGGAGGTATCTGATGCTCTCTGTTTGTCCCCAGTCCTTCCCCCTGTGTGTTTTTACTCTGTCCTGAGGTTCACATTGCCATTTTAAATATAGCAACATGCAAAGCCTTGTGTAACTGTGGTCGGTTCATCTTTCTAACCCTGGCTCCTGTGTGGCATCTGGGGACCTCTTAGGACCTTTGTGGGAAGGGATAAAATCAGAATGATCAGGAGGGTGATCAGAGGGGCCAAGGGACCCTGAAGTCAGACTCCCTTGCAACACAGACCGTTTCTCAGGCCTTCTTCTCTGACAGCCTCTGGGCCACCTGGCCACTTGCCTCTCTTTTGGTCAGACGAAGCTGATGCCAGGACAGGAAACACTTATCAGAAGTCACAAGACACCGGCTTGAGACCTGGCTCACCTCATGGTCTCTGTGGGAAATAGGGCAAAACCCGTGAACTCTGTGGACCTCAATGTCTCCACTTATCCAAGGGGGCTTTTAGTTCCTGCCCTGGGTGGCCCTGAGGGTGTTGTGAAGATTCAGTGGGTGTTGGTGATCCGTGGCTAAGGTATGTCTTTGTGGGGGATTAGGTGAGCTGGTCGGTAACCTGCTCTGGTACATGCTGTGCTGGGTGGCCAGGAGGGGGGATGCCGATACCTCCCTTGTGAGTTGAGTCTGGTACACCAGGACAGTAGGACATGACACATAGCTGCCCCTCCATACATACTTTTGCATGGATAAATAAACAAAAGAACTCCCTATCTCCTCAAGACACTTAGTTCTAGAAATCTTCCTTGGTTCATCTCTTGATGAGGGAAAGATTGTGGAGCATTGGCAGGGGGCTCTGAAGGGGTCCTAACTTCTGTTCCCTTGCAGCCTGGCAGGCACATAGAAGGTGCCGAGCAGGTGGTGGCTGATGCATGACACCTTCCTGGGGGCCATCATTTTTGGAATCTGGCCCGCTCAAGGTCACACAGCCGATGAGGACCGGCTGGCAGCTATTCTCTCTGGGTGGGTGGGGACAGTGACACAGGCTGCCACTGAGTTCTGTGTGTGCGTCCAGGAGGCAAGGAGTGGGAGATTAGCACCCGCGAGCATGTCACTACCAGAGGACGCTGCCTGCTCCCTGGGAGGCCAGATGGGGCAGCTACTGGGCAGCTGGTCTCAGGGGAAGGAGGGGGGAGAACATGACACCCCCAAACACTTGGTCCTGCCACTCTTGGGGGATTTGGTGAGCTGGTGGGTAACTTGGTCTGGTACATGCTGTGCTCGGTGGCTGGGAGGGGGGAAGTTGGTACCTCCCTTGTGCGTCCAGCACCACAGGACAGTAGCCATGACACTATTTTTGCATGAATAAATAAACAAAAGAATTCATTTCCCCACCTAAAAACCTCAACCAGTCTTGTACATAGCTCGGTATGATCTGAAAACCTTAATCCAGAAACCTGGGAGTCGTGCCCTCTTCCCCTGGCCTGACTCCCCTCCAACCCACCCATTTCCAAGGTCTGACAGCTTTGTCTCTATAGTGCACCCTGAACCCAGCCTCATGAATGCCTGCCACCCGGATGCCTGCAGCAACCTCTATGTGAACCCCCTTACTTCCCACTGCTCCCTCCTCCATCAGGTGATCCTGGCAAAGTGCAGGTGGCCATGTCAGCCCTCTGTTGAAAACCTGTGGCTTTTCAAATAAGATGGAAACTCTGCCTGCAATGCTTTTTTCTTTTCTCTACTCAGCAGGCCTCAGCTACTGCTCCCAGTTCTGCCCCTTCCTCCACGTGCTGGGGCCGGCGAGGTGCTCACTGCAGGCCTCTGACGAAGCTGCTCCTTCCTCTCTATGTTCTCAGGGCTGGTTTGTTCCTGTCTGGCAGGTCTCCTCATATTTGAAGTTTTGTTCTTATCTCTTTACTTTTTTTTCTTGTGGTTATGATCTTGATATTAAGTTGTAGGGACATGCCCGGGACAGGATTGGATGAAGAAGGTGGAGGACTGGAATGCTTTGGGAAGAGTGGAGAGGCTTCCCTCGCCTTGCCTGGCTGTTTGCCAGGCAGTCATCCATTAAACTATCCTCTTCTCTGCTTTCCTTTCTTCCTTCACTTATCCATCCACACATCCATCCTTCTACCCTCCTACTTACCCACTCATTCGACTATCCATCTCTATATGAGTTTATCATCCATTCACCCACCTGTCCATACTTCCATTTTTCTATTTATCCATTCATTCATTCATCTATCCTATACCTGTTTGTTCCATCCATCCAAACACTCATTCATCACTCATCCATCCACCCATTCATTCACCTATCCATCTACCCACCAACCCAGACACCAGTACACCTCTCCTTCCATCCACCCAATCATCCATCCACCGATCTTTCGGAGGCTCTTTTTACTTGACCTGGCCAAACCATCTTGCTGTACCTTGGTTCTCTTTTCTTAGAATGGGGTAACCATACCTACCTTGTGGAGCAGCACAATTCCTAGGGTTGTGCCTAGAACCCAGGACGGGCTCAGCCAACATTCCTCTCGGAAGTGCTGGCTCAGCACCTGGATTTGGGCGACAGACACACACCTGCTTCTCTAACCCATGTACTTCTCAGCTTCCATCTCCTCTTCCCTCAGCAAGTGCTTCCTTGAGGGCTTCTCACATCATGCCAGGCCTGGGGAAGGAGGGGAGGGGCTGCTGCAGGGTGACCTGCAGGGCCCACACTGTGTGTGTGTGGGGGGGGCTGGGGACACTCTCTGTTTTTCTCTGGATCTCCCTCCCTCCCCTTTCTGTTTCTCCCTCAGCCTCAGCTGGAGGCTCCTGCTGTCTTGGTTGGTCCTGGCTGCCCCATAGAATAACACAATAGCAGCCACATTCTTAGGCTTTCAGAGTCACCCCACGTGGCTCAGGGCCTCAGGAACAGAGACAGTGAACTCAGAGAACCACAACATTAAGAATGGTGAGATCTAAGCGCCTGAGACTTTGGAATCAGGGCTCATTGAGTCTTGGGAAAAACAGAGTCAGGATAGCAGGAGTTTAGAATCACAGAGAAAGGCCATCTCTGGAGCTGGCTCTATGGGTCTTCAATACCCCATTCTTGTGTTGTAGTCACCTTTATTTAGTGAGTCTTTATCAAGCCCTTGCCATGTGCCAGGCATAGTTCTAGGCCCCTTGGGATAAATCCATGAAATGCCTGCCCTGTGGACCTGGCCCCAGGGAGCAGGCAGATCACACCTGTAATGCTCTTGGGAAGCAGGGAGGACGTGAGTGCTGTGGATTTTCCCTACCACTGAGTGTCACCTGTATTCTTTCCTTCAGATTGTTCTTTCAGTAGACTCACTTTAAACACACAAATATGTTTTTTAAATTTATTTTTATTTATTTATTTTTTGGCCGGGGCTGGGTTTGAACCTGCCACCTCTGGTACGTGGGGCCGGTGCCCTACTTTTTTGAACCACAGGCGCCGCGCACACAAATACATTTTTAAAGGAAACTTTTATATTGAGAATGATGGGAAACCAGTATCGGGGCCACCAGCAGAAAGTGTCTTCGCAATGGAAATAGGATGCGATGTCTGGCTTGGTGCTGCTTCTTGCCTCTTCTTTGGGAGCCCAAGGACCACACTGCAGCCTCCCTTTGCTGTGAAGGGGAACTGCCAAGTGTTGGAGCCACCAGAGACCAGTAGGCTACAAAAAGGATGGAGAAGAAGAAGACATTATCTAAATATCCCCTCCGTGTACCTCAGCAACCCGTGCCCTAGCCTCAGCCTGTCTCTCTGGAGCCCCTCACTAGCTGTGTGATGTTAGGGGAACTCACTTCACCTTTCTGAGCCTCATTTTCCCCATTGGGAAACGGGGGGGATGGTGAAGTCCCCTTCTTCTAGGGCCAATGTAGAACCTAATTGAAGTAAGTGCTTAAGGTGAACCAAAGGATTAGATGGGCCAGAAATCCCCCCCCCCCACCTCGTATCAGGTCTATGTGGACATTTGTTCCAGGCAGCCTATTTGGTGGGGGGCAATCCTTGACCCTCCCTGGTCACCCTCACTCTCACACATTCTTTTCTTCCTGATCCAAGCTGAAAGGGCCACTTCCCCTGGACCGAGCCCTGGGGGCCATATGTAGGCCTGCAGTTCCCTCCTCCCTGGCTTCCCCCCACCCCAATCCCACTGTGTTTCCTGCCTATCAAGATTTAGGGTCCTACCACTTCCCCGTTAGTAAATTAGACGAGGGGAATCTTAATGTAGTTTTATGAGCTGTATCACACTCACTTTTCTAGGCAGGGAAATTATAGATGGGGGCTGGATATGTGCTCAGAACAGGCCAACAGGTGATAAACTCCCTAAGTCTTTATTCCCCAAAAGAAGGGGCTGTGGACCCTGAAGACCCCACACAGGCCTTGAGTTCACCCCACGGATGGCTCAGAACTCTCTTCATCCCTATCTAGGCCTTCAAAAGGGTCCTAGGACTTATCCAGTTATGATGGGTGTGGCTTATTCATTCATTCCTTTGACAAGTGTTTAACCAGGCCAAGCCCTGGGGATCCAGTTATGAACTGAACAAGGTTCCTGTCCTCTTCCTACAGGCAACAGGATTTGTTTCAGGAAGCCCTGGGGAGGTATCTGGCCCAAATCCACGAAGGCTTCCTGGTGGTGGTGACGGTGATGATAGTGGGTGGTGATGGTGGTGATAATATAAATTGAGTCACTGAAGGACCAGGAGGAGTGTCCAAGGCCTTGGGCTTTGGCAAGGACTGTGCTCTGAAAGGCCTGGGGGGCCCTGGAGGAAGTGCCGAGGAGTGGATACAGGGAGGTGAGTGAGAAGGCTATTGCTATGTCCTGGAGAGAAGAGAGGGCTGGGGATTGGGTGAGGTGGACATATCTGAAAAAAATAGGGCGGCATCCCCAGGATGTGGGCACAGGAGCCCAGGGCCTCTGGCTTGGCAGATGTCAGTAGAGTGGGAGATCTGGGCCTCTGACCATCAGGGGATGGTAAAGAACTGCTGGGACCAGTCTCATTGCATTTGTATTTCTTGGGCCACTCAGACTCAGAGGTGACAAATCTCTTTTACATCAGATGGGCACCGGGCATCTGGGTGGACCCTACCTCCTGTGGAGTTTCCCAGTGGGATGGGAGCCTGGGTTTTGCCTCCCAAGCTTGGTGTGGAGGCAGCGGAGTGGCTTTCTCCTGGCTCTTGGCCCAGCCCCCTGGTTTCCTCTGGGGCCTCCTCGGTGTGTTCTTTTGTATAAGGAAGCCTTTGAGCTTCTCTCTGCAACACTGAATCCCTTCCTCCCTTCTACAGCTTCTTCCTTCTCTTCCTCTCCCTGTCCCTTTCTCCCTCCTTCCTTCCATTCAGTGCATGTTTATGGACAGCACATTACTATGCATTCCAGGCATAGTTGTAGGCTCTGGGGTTACAGTGCAGAATGAATCAGGAAAAAAAAGAAAATCCTATCCCTGACCTCATGGAGCTTACACTCTAGTAGGAGAAAGACCAACAATAAATAAATGGAGTAGGTTAAAGTATATAAGCTATCAGAGTAATGACGAAAATAAAGCAGAGAAGCCGAATGAAGAAGGAGAGCATGGGGTAGTCGGTTGTCAGACTGAACTGCTACCGTTCCCATGCCCGGCCTGGACTCACATAGTCCATGCATGTGTCCATAGAAGGTGCCCGGTCTGGCTTGGCGTGTTTTAAAACTTCCCATGAATGCAAGCATCCCATATGTATATTCTGTGATTGCTTTTTTGGCTCGACATCCTATTTTGAGACTGATCCTTGTTGATACGTGACGCTCCAGTTGACACGCTGTCACTGCGCTAGACTATTCCACAGTATGAATATGTCACTACTCATTGAGTCATCTTCCTGGTGACGGACATTTAGGTTGTTTCCAATTTTTTTTCCTCTTACCATCCAAGATGTAGGAACTTTCTTGCACCAGTCAACATCCCTGGTCTCCAGTGTTTTCTAAAAGAAAAGCTCCTGGAGACAGAAAGCCAATAATATATGTCAAATTGTTTAACCTGGTCTGCAATGACGATGGTGATGTTTAAAAAAAGATAGCTCTCAGGTACCGAGGGCCTACTTTGTGCAGAAATGTTCCTATCACTTAGCCCATCACCTCCTTTTCATCCTCCCACACTTAGAGGCACATCCTAAAATTGTTCTCAAATAACAGACGTGGGCCTGGAGACCAGAGAGGTCAAGCAGTTTCCCCAAGGCCACTCAGCAAGGAAGAGAGACTCACAGTGCACACCTGGACCCTCTGAGATTAAACACTGCACTGCCTCCTGGTGCTCCTCTCTCCCTCATGCCAGTCTATCCAGAGTGGCCTCCACCATCATAGCTCATGTCTTTCCAACACCCTTGGTTTTGTCCTGCCTCTGAGCTTCCATACCAGCTGTTCCCACTGCCCAGAATGCTTTTCCCACCTCATCTTTAGTGCTGCCTGTCAGACCTTTCCTGGATCTTTACTCTTTTGTCTTCCTAGCATTCCCTACTTGTAATTAATCGGTCACTTGACAGATGGCTTAATGTCTGTGGGCTTCACGGAGGCAGGTCCTTGACCTTGTTTGATTTCCCATTCTAGTACCCACCACCGCACGGCCCATCACAGATGCTTGATAAACAGTGCTTGGGCAGAGCTCTCACACCGTGACCAGCCCTGGGTTGAGCGCTTTCCATATGTGATCTCATTTCATCTTCACGATCATCTCTTGAAATGGGGGGATGGTTTTTACTCAACACCAAGAGAAAGAGAAGGCTCAGGGGCACGCAGTAACTTGCCCAGGGTCACACCACAAGGGAAGTGGAGGCAGGAGCTGAACCCAGGGCTGCCCTGTTGCGTGTCACCACTGCCTTTTCATGTCTTCCTGCACACTTGAGCACCACAGAAGTCACACATCAGAGTTTGGAGATGATACCTTCATTTCACAAGAGGAGAAACTGAGGCCCAGAGAGGGACCAAGACCCCTAGGGTCACCTTGTGAGTTAGTAGCAGGCAAGTTGAAGCCCCTCTCATCTCCTGGACTCCTAGGCCAGTGTGACCTTGGTCATATTGCCTTAGGACCTATGGTCCCATTAGAATGAGGGTGACATGTGTCACGTCGGTCCATGTTGGAGGCCAGTGGCCAGGGATGTGGCTGAGAAGGGAAAGCTTCCTGGAGGAGAGTGAGAAGCACAGATCAGAGATGTGTCTGTCACCATGGCGGAATGCTCAAGGCAGATCTATTATTCAGGTCATCAGTCTGGATACTCCAGGAGGGGGAGGGAGGCCCACTGCAGCCCGGACGGTCAGCTGGCAGGGCTGTGGGGGGGCCGCAGGGCCCTGGGAGCCGTCACCGCTGACTGATGGATGGGGACAGCTTCCAGTCGCCGGCCGTCCCCGCCACGAGCCCCGTGGCCATCTCTGCGGCCGCCCACGCTGGCCTCCCGCCCAGTGCCTTGCTTTGAACGTCCACAAGGCCTTTTGTTCCCACAGCAGGAGCTGGGCAAGCAGCGTTGAGGGGCCCCTTTCAGAGGAAGGAGCTGCCTGCTGGGTCTTCCCCCTGCCCTCAGCCCCCACTGTGTTCCTCTAATTACCTGTGGGCAGGAGGAGTGGCTGCTGGGCCCAGCTGAGCCCTTAGGAATCTGTTAGGGAGGAGGAGGTGGTGGTGGTGTGACCAGAAAGGCTGGAATTCCAGCCTGCAGAGACAATGGGGACATGTTCCTCCACCTCAAAGATTGGAAACTGAGGCTCAGAGAGGGCAATAGCTTTGCCTGAGATCACACAGTGAATTAGGAGTAGGGCTTGGGCTGATCCTGGAGGCATTTAGACTCCCCCAGGTAGAAAGCAAGAAGAACATTGGCAGTTAGTTTTGTCTGAGCCTCTATGTGATACCTGGCATCATATTGAGTCAAACAGACCGGTTTCTGGTCACCCTCACTTCCAGCTCTGGGCCCTCCAGCAGGATAATTCCCTTGTTGAGCCCTAGTTTCTTCATTTACGCAGTACACTTATTCCTTGAGGACCTCTTATGCTCAGGACCCTGAAGAGACATAAATTACACATAGGTTCTACCCTCAAGGAGCTCACTGCCAAATAGGGACAGACGAGGTGGTAGGTGGCTGGGCATGTGTGGTAAGTGCTGTGGTGAATGAGCACAGGTGGCTGTGGGAGCACAGAAGGGATGGGAGGGGCTTCATGGAGAGCAAGGTGGGCCATGGTGGGCTCTGAGGCAGAGGCGGGAGTAGACAGGCGTCTACAGCACTGGTCTAGGCAAGAGGTGACGGGCTGGGCGAGGCCCTGTCCTTGCATCTTCACAAGGCTGGGCCTTGAGCCAGTGGACCACAGACTTTTGATGTAGCCACAGGTTGGCATTTCCTTAAAAAGCTAAGCTTAGATTTGCCCTATAACTCAAATATACCATTCCTAGGAATATATCCAAAGGAATTGCAAACAGGGATGGATTCTTGTACACCAATGCTTGTTGCAGATCGTTTATAGTGGCCAGAAGGTGGAAATAGCCCAAGTGTTTCTCTGTGGCTAAAAGGATGAGCAAAACATGTCACATCCACAGAATGGGATCTTGTTTAGCCATAAAAAGGAATGAAGTTTTCATACCTTCTGCAACAGGAATGCACCTTGATGCGTTATGTTCAGTAAAATTAGGCAGACCTAAAAGAGCAAAGTTTGTATGATTCCACCTCCATGAAATGGTTCTTAGGGGGCTGGGTGGGGGATGGAGGTATTGCTTCATGAGGACAGTTTCTTTTAGGGGTGGGGAAAAAGCTTGGGAAATAGTGGTGATGGGTGTATGGCACTATGAAATGTACTTATTGCCACTGAATTGTTCACTTAAAATGTTTAAAATGGCAAATTTTATGTTACATATGTATTTACTACAATTTTAAAAAATTACACAATATATCATTGCACTGTACACTTTAAAAGGGTCAATTGATGTCAACTGTATGTGAACTGTATCACAGTAAAGCTCAATAAATTTGGCTATCCATTTACCCACAGAGAGACATTTTTGGCCACCATATATGGATAATGCTGCAATGAACACTGGTGTACAAGGGGAAGGCATGGAAGTCACCCTAGGGGAAATGAAGTGTGCTCAACTGGGCAGATGATGACCAGCTGCCCCTGTCTCTTCTCTGTGGACATATATACTTTTCCCAGAGCCTTTTGGGAGTTTCCAGCCCAGTTTCCACACTGACTTGCTGTGTGCCTTTTGGCAAGTTGTGCAACCTCTCTGATTCTCAGTTTTCTCCTCTGTGCAGATGTATCAGTATGTTTGCTGCAGGCTGACTGTATGCTGGGCAGAGGGTCAGATAACTGCTCTGAATCATCCCACCATATATGAGAGAAGAACTCAGAGGCCCAGAAAGGGTGGGAATCTTGCCTGAAGCTTCCAGAGAAAGCCCGGCTGAGACAGCCTTAGGATGCAGTCTGGGTCTGGCCTGGGGTTGCCTCGGCCCCATGCCCCGTTGGCCCTGAGGGCTCCTGGCCAGACCCCCTCCTTTCCCTCCTGCGACCGTTTGGAGTTGGTCACGGATTTCGTTCCTTCTGCAAACCATCTCCATGTGTCAGGGATTGGGTTTCTCCTCATCTGGCCCTGTCCCTCTTGGGACACCAGGCCCCCCACGGGCTGATGCGGCTCGTGCTGACCCTGAGATGGGGCCCAGGCAGGATGGGGCCCGGCATCTGGTTTAACCATCAGAGCAGGGGCTTATTTCGGTTTTAATGACCCATGGAGCCCCCGGGAGAAGGAGGGAGCGCAGACTGGCCAATGGGGCGCAGTGAGGCAGCACAGGGGATGGGAGAGCCGGAACTGAGCAAACAAATACCAGAGTGTTAATGGGGGAGTCCGTGGCAGAGAAAACACACTCATGCTCACGCATGTGTGTAAGCACATGCCGCTACCCGCTCTGAGGAAGGTGTGCCTTCCACACTTCTCCCTGGCTCTCGTGTCACCACACAGAGGCCTCACCGCTCTCGGCATGTGCTCTGTGCTGTCCAGCCACTCTGCGTTTGCCTCCACCGAGAGCTCCCTTCTGGGCCATCCCTGCAACCACCAATCCTGTTTCTGATGTCCGTGCTTCTGCTCAGCCATTCGCGTGAATGAATGCTCTGTGATCATGGACAAGTCCCTGCACCGCCCTTGAGTGTCCAGCACATCCCTGTAAAAAGGCCATCTGCACACCTTCTGCCTCAGTGGATTCTCACACAACCCTTCTGTGATTGTTCCCACTTTGAGGCTGAGAAAAGAAAGGCTTAGAGAGGTTTAGTAATTTGCCCAAGGTCACCTAGCTGGTTGGTAGGAGACTGGATTAAACTCCAGTAGCTATGAACAATGGGCCACCCTGGGGGTCAGATAGGCCTGTGCCTACGGCCCTTTGGGCACAGCCAATGGCCCCTTCTTGTTTCTCAGCTCTCCTTTAATTGTCATTATGGCAGGGGTATATGATTTCTAAAAGCTTTTTGGTCCCTGCCCAGCCAGGCGGCCTTAGGCACCAGCCAGCCCCCCCCCGGGCCTCAACATCTGCACCTGTAGTCAGAGAAGAAGGTTCCTGCTCTCCTGATCTTACCCTCTGTGCTGGACTTAGATGAGTGGAAAGAGGTGCTCCCAGTTCTCAGAAGAGGAATCTAAGGCTTGGCAAGGCCACTGGCCTTTCTAAGGAGCTGCATCCCAGGCCAGGGCAGAGCTGGAATTTGAACCCAGGCTTTGTATTTGCAGGCCTCGCTTTGCCTGTTGACCCCAGATTGCATCTGCCTCTGCCTGGTAGGTGTCAGCTGAGTCCTGAGGGTGTTGTGTGTATCTAGCTAACCCCCCTCCACTAAGCCCAGCAGAACAGGTGTTAGGGCTAGGGGAGTTCAGGGAGGTGATCTGGGGAGGGAAAGACTAGTTGGGGACTTGGGTCTACATGGATCTTTCTGCCTAATTCCCAAGTTGGGTGGCAGCTTTATTTCATTTGTCAAACAGGCATACTACTAGTACCTGCTTTTAGGTGGTCACAAGGATAAACATGAGTTAGTAGCAAAATATGCCCCATGCTTAGAATGGTGCCTGGCACATCCACGTGCTATGTAAGCATTGGCTATTATGCTAACATTATTTATTAATCATTGGTGTGGCATGGCAGTGGCTAGATGCTGGGGCCAGCTTTTTAGCAAAATATGAATTCCTTGAGGCTTGGCGCCTGTGGCTCAAGAGGCTAAGGCACCAGCCACATACGCCTAAGGTGGCGGGTTCGAATCCAGCCTGGGCCCGCCAAACAACAATGACGGCTGCAACCAAAAAATAGTCAGTGTTTTTGGGGGGCGCCTGTAGTCCCAGCTACTTGGGAGGCGGAGGCAGGAGACTCACTTGAGTCCAGGAGTTGGAGGTTGCTGTGAGCTGTGATGCCATGGCACTCTACCCAGTGTGACAGCTTGAGGCTCTGTCTCAAAAAAAAAATATATGAATTCCTTGAAACAAGGATTTGGGGTTAAGTCAGGGTATGACACTGGGCTTGGCCTTTCTGAGCCTTAGTTTCTACATCTGTGAAATGGGGATGATGCCCACAGCTTTACCCATCTTTTGCAATCACAGAGTTTTTAGCTATTCAGACAGAGCTATCAGGGGTTAGGTCTGCTCAGAGGTCCACACAGGCCCCTCTGCTTCCCAGGGCCTAGGAGGGCCATTTTCCCCACGGTGGGTGGTGGGTGGTGGGCAGTATTAAGTTTCAGCACCTGGTTTCTTTGCCTGCTAGGCAGGCTAGGGTCAGGTTGATCCTCTATGCAGACTGAAAATACCCATGCAAATCTCTCGTTTAACTCCCAGCCACCTCCCATCAGGCCTCTTGGGGATGCACCAGAGGCTAAAATAAGACCTGAGGTCAGCAAGGGCCTGTCCCGCGCTGCTATCTGATTCTGAGTCCCTCTGGGACTCAGTGCTCTTGGCACAAATTCTGAAATGATAGTCGGCAGGCAGGTGCCAGGCTGAGCCATCTCCAATCCCAAGGGAGTTTTCAGATGCAGATTCCCTGGCCTGACCTCGCAAGACATAATCAGTGGCCCAAGTCAGGCCCAGGGAATCTGTTTTTCATGAAGCCTCCAGGGGATTCTGCTGCCAGCTACTGTTGGGTGTCCACCTCCCACCATCCTTGACACTGATTGGTGCTTGTTTGTTCACACCTCTATCTCCCTTGCAGTGGCAGTGGGCACCAGGAAGGCAGGGCTGGTTCTGAGCTATAGCTGTCCATCTGAGAGAAAGCTGGGAGGAAGGATGAATGAATGGATGGATGAGTGGACAACCAGCTTCCTGGAGAATTTTGGGCTCTCTTCTTCACTAGCAGTGGGGAGACCTTCAGAACTCATATTCCCCTTAAACACTGAGTTCAGAGAGTCATGAGGAGGCATTTTCATCTTGCTTGGAGCCCCCTCCTCCAGGCAGTCTTCCCAGATGCCCTCCCTACCTGCTTTGCCTTACACTCCCTACTTCCATCATCCACATCATGCTGCTCTCCTTTGGCTCCCTCTCCCCATGATCCACCCTACGGCTGACTCAGGGGAAGTGTCAGTAACTGTTGAATGACCAAGCAGAAGAATGAATGAAGGGCTGTACGTGACTGAATCTCTCTCTGGCTTTGCCTTCCAATGGGGAAGCCTGGGAGAAAGCTCCCACACGCTCCCTCTTTTCCTTTGCTCCAGTGCTGCTGCATTTCATTAGGTCTCTGCATTTTCTCCAGTCTGCAAACCTTTGCATATGCCGTTTCTTCTACCTGAAACTCCCTCTGCCCAAGCTGACTCTTCCTCCTCCGTGCTGTGGCTTCAATGTCTTGTTTGTGAGTATCCCCAATTGTTCCACCAATGTTCCAGTCTAACTTAAACCACTGTCTTCCTGCTTAAAGTGTGAGCTCCTTGAGACGTAGTCCACATTGACTTCATTCTACTGCTCTGGCCTCCAAGCAAGCCAGGAACGGTTGTTGAATAAATGAATGACTTTGGAAAATCTCAGCTATGCCTTTAAAAAAATGTTGATTCTAACCCCCAGGGTGGCTAGGGGACCCAGGCTGGGTCTTCATGAGACATGCAGGTGTGCTTCTAGGGCAGGACCACTTGTCCACTGAACAGCAGTTCTCTGGCCTGAGGCCACACCCGCACCCCCAGAGGCCGAGCTGCCCACCTCTCCCACAGCCCGGTCAGGAACTGAACTGGCCAGAGTTCACACAGTGAGAGGTGGAGAAGCCGAGGCCAAATCTGTTATGTGCCACCCCAAAGACATGGTAGAGGGCATCCTGGGTCTCCACCTCCCCTGGCAACCGGGAGGGTGAAGGGGAAGCAGCTTGGTAACTTCACAGGTCGCGTGAATGTCAGGCGCTGTCATCAGCACCCAAATGAGTAGCTTCCACTGCCAGACACGCCTTCTTGAATGAAGATGATAATGATGACGGTGGTATCGCCATTGCCTGAGAGCCCATGAGTGCCTGGCCTAGCACTGCGTGCTGGGGGTGGTGGTGTGGGGAGGCAGAGAGAGAGAGTAACACAGTGACTACTGGACTGAGCGCCGCAGGCAGCCTGCTGGGCTCTCTTCCGACTGTGCTTCCTATACGATCTCATTTAATCCTCTTGAGGTCCCAGTTTACAGTCCAGAGAGGCCTCGGTTGAGGCCATAGAGCTGGTAGCAGACAGAGGCAGAATGACTCTGCACCTCTGACCCTAATAACACGTGGTGTCATGGTTGGCCATGGCCTCTGCCTTGAGGAGGCCGGGCCCACAAACACTAATCTCTCAAGCTTCTGCAGCTGCCAGCTCTTTCATCCCCACCAGTGCATGCCTCCCTGCCTTCTCTCACACTAATTCAATCAACAGACACTTACTGAGTGCTTACAATGAACTAGAACTGTTCTTGGCACTGAGATATAGCTATGAACAAGAGTGTCCCGGCTGGGAGAGAAGTTGACTTAGAGCTTAGTCACACTCTGATATATGCTCTGAAGGCAAACATGAGGTAAATGTAGGACTCACCTGAGTGTGCGTGTGTGCATGAAGCCTTCCTGGAGAGAGTGAGGGAGAAATGGGCCATGGGATGGAGCCGGCAAAGGCACAGAGGCCAGAAGCTCCATAGAAGGATGACTGGCTCATCCCACCCTAGGCCTTTGCTTGGTCTGTTCCTCTTTCCATGACACTTTTCCCTTTCTTAGTCTGACTCCCATTTGCTTTCCAGGTCTCAGCTGAGATGTCTCCTCCTCCAGGAAGCTATCCTGAGGCCCCCTGGGCTGGGGCAGTGGCCTGCTCTGGGCCCCCACAGATCTCCATGCCACCTAAATTGCTCCCTAGGCTGTGAGCATCCCAAGGGCATGGCCAGGTGTGGTCACTACTCTGGTGTCCAGCAGTGCCAAGGGGGTGCCCAGTGAATAACTGAATAAATGAAGGAAGGAGAGAAACTGCTCCCCACCCTGCCGTGCTGAGCCTGATGCTCCCTTCTGTCCCCAGATAGCCCCACCTGGGGCTCAGACTCCAGCTGATGGCCTTATGTGGACTAGTACAGGGTGGGCCAGGGGTAGGTGTCCCATCACTCAAGGACAGTCTTCCCCCAGTGAGTCCACTACTGCTGGGCTGATTTTCTTCCAGCTGTTTGCAAAGTTCTGCCAGGACACATCCATACGTACCCACACAGACAACACAGACATGCACACAGGCACCAGGACATGCATGGACACACAGACACACACACATTGTCATGCACACACAGAGATACCTGTGGACACCCACACTCACAGAGAGACACGCAGGCATGCAGACACACATGTGGACATACATACATGGACACATGACACGTGCACATGGACACACGGACGTGCATATAGACACACTGATGTGCACGCACATGTGAGTAAGCTTTGAAACATCGGCGGGGAGAGGGCAGGTACCATGATGTATTTCCCAAGGTTGTGAGGATTAAATGAACAAAATTGGTGAAAACCCACATGGGTGCAGGCTCTGAGGAGGTGCTCAGTGGGTGTGGGCTGGGCTAGTGTCATGGGCGTGGCTCCTCTGCGGTCATTCAGGGCCACTGAGCTCAGAACAGTCTGCCCTTGGTTAAATGCTCTCTTGTCTTGAAATTCTTAACAGTTTCAAACAAGGGACTCTGCATTTTCCCTCTAAACTGGGCATTGCAGGTCATGGAGCTGGGGCTATGTGTGTCCCCGTTATCCAGCAGACCTGGGAGAGTCCAGAAAACCCAGACTTCTGTTGGGTTGTCTGGAAGTTGATGAGGCCAGCCATGGGCAGTGTGCAATGCCAGGCTTGGAGGCAGGGTCTTGGAAGTTGCAGGCTGTTTTGGAGCAGATATCTTGTGGATCAGAAGGTAAATTCATGAGCAAGAGACGGTGGGATTGGAGTCCCCAGCCCCAGCATTACCAGCACCTCACCTGGGTGGCTGCATCTTGCTGGGCCTCAGTTGTCCCCATCTCTGCAGTGGGCACTGACAATGGGTGGACTGGTCTAGATGCTGGGGGCCCATCCCCGCCCCAGCTGTCCTGCTCCACAAACCAGAATCAGAGGCCTGATGACATCTATTACTTCACTAATCTGGTTCCAGTGTCTTTGAATCCAGCCTGAGCAGAGATCAGCTGGCCAGCCGGGAGGCCCGTTATCTGGTGCTGAGCAGGTGGAAGGGCTGCACTCAGGGCCGCCTGGCCGCCTGGTTTGTATTTTTAACACCCGACTCTCGGGCGGTGACAAGGTGTCTGCTAAGTGAGGTAATAAGCAATTGAGTGGGTTCCGCTTTGCCGAGGGCACTCATAAATCACTCTGTCAGGGGCCTGTGTCGCAGTCCAGGGCAGGGGCCATGCGTCAGCAATTAGCCAGCTTGCGCCCAATGGCTGGACTGCAGTCCAGTAGTCTGGCACCAAGGCCCTAGTGGGGCCCGAGGGGGACTTTGGTCCCCATTCGTCCTCTTCATCTTCCTGGCCTACCCCAGCTCCGCCTCAGGCAAACAAGGAGTGGCTGAGGCTGTGTAGGGCTGGTCCCTGGGGGCTGTACAGGAGGCTTAGAGATGACCTTGGTAGATGTTTTCCTCTTCTGGGGACTCAGTTTTCTCACCTGTAAAGTGGGTGCAATGATACCACCCACTGGAGCACTGACAAGTGAAAGTTGTCAGGAGACAGGTGTGAGGATGATGAGAACAAGCACTTTCATGGCACTTGCTCGGTGCCAGCACCATCCTAGGCACTCCGCCGTCTCTGTGCTCCTCTGTGAGCCACCCATCCCTTTTTAGGGATTATGGGAGGGAAGTGAAGCAGCTCAAATATCATTAATGGCAGTAACCAAGGCTGAATGGTGATCCCACAATCACCAGCAAACCTACCAGGTAGAGACTTTTCTGTTTCCATTTCACAGATGGGAAAATTGAGGCACTATTAGGTTATAACGTTACTGGTGTGATAAGGGGCAGGTCTCAAACCCAGCAGTCTCACTTCTGAGCCCACCCTCCTCTCCTGTGAGGCTCAGCTGGCTGACAGTGTAACCTGGTGAGTTGGGAGGGAGTGAGCGCCCCATCTTGTAAGCAGCAGCTGGACAGATCCCTCACTGGCTATTGGGGAAGGGGTGAGTCCTGTATCAGGAGGAGCCTGGGATGGACACCCTCTGAGGTCTACACTGTTTGGGCCAGGGCTGTCAACAGAGAAACTGAGGCAGAAAAGGTGAAGAACTTGCCTAAGGCCACAAAGCTAGCTGGTAGCAGGCACGATACTTGAACGTTGCTAGAGTCTTGTGGATCAAGTTCCATTCAATTCCACAAACTTTGTTGTGTTGGGCACTGGACATGTAAAATTAGGCCCTGAGCTGAGTGTGGTGGCTCATGCCTGTAATCACCATGACTTGGGAGGCTGAGACAGGAGGATCGCTGGAGCCCAGGAATTTGAGGTTGCAGTGAGCTATGTCACTACACTCCAGACAGAGACCCCGTACACCCCTCCAAGATAAAATAAAACAAAACCAAAATTAAGTTCAAGGGCACCAGTCCCTCAGTTTGCCCAAATTTCTTTCTGTCCACAAGGCAGCATTCCTCTCCAAGGCCTGGTTTTTATCTGGTCCCAGCATCCCCGCTTGGCAGCTCAGTCCTGAGCTGGGTCTTTTCTCAGCCTTACTCTGCTCAAACTTAAAATGGGCTCCTGTCACAAGGGCAGTGAGGACCCAAGGAGGTACATGGTGAGGGTGCAGCCTACTTCTAGGTGGAGTCACCATAGGGGATTTTTATTTTTACTTTGTGCTTTTTACATCACCTTGTTCTTCTAAATTTGTTTTTTCTAGGTGTGACGCCAGGGCTGGGAGAGGAAAATTCCTTGAGCAGAGTGAGGCCTGAGGCCTAGCTGGGTGTATTCCTGGGCCCCACCTGGCTGTACTCCTGGCCCTGCAGACTCCAAGGAAGGAAGCAAAGCCCACAGGCCTTTTCAGACACAGATGCTGGCCAGAAGGGGGGAAATGACACAGACACACACACACATATATGCACACACACTCTGACATCCCCACGCTCATATGTAAACACATTCACACACACACATAGTCACGTGTACACTCTCTGACATCCCCATGCTCGTGTATACACACGCTGACGTGCACACACATATTCACCTGTACACTCTCTGACATCCCCACGCTCATGTATACACACGCTGACATGCACACACATATTCACGTGTACACTCTCTGACATCCCCACGCTCGTGTATACACACGCTGACATGCACACACATATTCACCTGTACACTCTCTGACATCCTCACACTCATGTATACACACACTGATATGCACACACTTTCACTTGCATACACTCATGTATACATACCCACTGTGATGTGCACACATTCACATATACACACATGCACGCTCATATACATATACACTACGCACACACTCACCTACACACATAGGCATACTCCCTCCCAGGCCAAATCATATAAGCTTGGAAATAGACCCCACACAACACCCATTGTACAAAATGTTCTTAACAACTACTGTGTCCCTGGCATGGGGGACACAGAGTAATCCAGACACAGAGAAATCCCTCCAGGGACATGGGGACATGGACCCCGGCATGGTTTACATTTAAACTCTTATCCATACTCTCCCATGAAAACACATGTGGGAGGTCCCACTGCCCTCCACACCACCCTCCCCTTCTCCTCAGATTCCTGCCTTGCTTCCTGGGATGGAGGGCAGTGGTGTGGGGGGCTCAGACAACACTGGTGGTGGCATCCCCCCAAGGCCTCCTATGACCTCCAGATGGGAAGCCTGTGGGTGCCAGCAACCCTCTCCCCTGACCCCTACCAGACTGCCCAACGTTTGTGATAGACAAGGGAGGAGGAGAGGGGCCCCAGGAGAAGCCTCTTCAACGAAAGCCCCTGGGCCTCCCTTGCCTGCTGCACTCAGGGGCTTTGCCTGGAGGGCTCTCCTGTTCAGAAAGAGGCCCGAGGGGACATCCCTATGGCTTGGAGGGATAGAGGACACTCCACTGGGAGGGAACACTTGAGTCCTGGCAGGACAGCATCCTGAATCTTTCGGCCCCTTTAGGAGACCTAACCACAAAGTTCAGCCTGCAGGCTCATGCAGGGCCTCCTGAGTGAACAGTCCTCTGTCCCGCCTGACTCCATCCACAGGCAGCTCTGTGGTGGGGGTGGAGGCGGAGGGCTCTGGAGACCACCATCTGCATGGCCATCTTGTCTGCTGCCCCTCCCTGGGGGTCATGAGAGGCCGGGATCGATGCTGGGCCCAGCTGCCCGGCGGCGCCCTATTACGAGCTGGCCTGGCCTGGGTCTAATTGATTACACTGGGGTGTCTGCGAGGGCCCAGGTGGCAGGGCCTGGGCAGCCTCTGGCTCCCCCAAGGCACAGCCCGGCTGGGGACAGGGGAGTGGGAAAGAAAGAAGGCACGGGGCAGGGTGACTGTGAGTCCCAATTAAGACAGGAGTGGCACAGCCTGGACTGCCCTAATTTGGTTTGGGATAATGAGCCAAGGAAATTGGCTCCTGTCGGACTGGAGTTTAAGCCCCATCTGGGCTGGGCCCTGGGAATAGCCTCTTCAGTCACTGCCCTGTGGATTGGGGAAGATGGGCGGAGCTGGCTGCTCTGGTGGGCACAGCTTTCTACAGTGTGCAAACTCCTTCTCCTCCATGCTATCCATGGCATTGTTGCCATCCTATTTTACAGATGGACCAACTGAGGCCCCAGGAGGGGAAATGAAGCCTCTCAGTTAACTTCTGGCTCAATCTAAGATTTAAACCCAGATTTTCTTACACATATTTTTTCCTTTTTCCTCCTGAAATTTGTTTGTTTGCTTGTTTTATAAGATTACCCAATTTAGCAAGTAAAAACACAGGATGCCCATCAGATAGATAACAAATAAAACTAATATGTTTGTCTTATGCAACATTTGGGATCTAACTTATGCTAAACATTATTTACTTAGTCTTTATTTTATCTGGCAGCATTACCCACCATTCTAATGGGCCTCCCTGAGTCTGGGGGTAGAGGAAACAGATTTTGGAAGCCAGTCAGACTTGGATTCAAACTGGCTTTGCCATTTTCTTCCTGTGTGGTGGTGGTAGACAGAGTAACACCCCATCTACCACCCCTAAGACATCCACATCCTAATCCCTAGAACCTATCGTACAGCACCGGATAAGGCAAAAGAGACTTTGAAGTTAAAGATCTGGAGATGGAGCATTTATCCTGGATATCTGGGTGGGTCAGTGTCATCTCAGGGGTCCTTATAAGAGGAAGGCAGGAGGGTTAGAGTCAGAGCAGGACACGTGAGGAGGGACTCAGAGGTTGGAGTCGTGTGCCTTAGAGAGAGAGGAGGAACAAGGCAAGGGATGCAGGTAGGCTCTTGAAGTTGGAAAAGGGGAGGAAATGATTCTGTCCTGGAGCTTCCAGAAGGAATGTAGTCCCACCAGCACCTTGATTTTACCTCTTTATAAGATCAATTGGGAAGTTTGACCCCTAGAACTGTAAAGTAATAAATTTGTGTTGTTTTAAGGCAATATGTTTAGGAACTAATCCAATCCTTGGGTGAGCCACTTAAGCTTTTGTGAGCCTCTGAATTCTCATCTGTAAAATGGGATTGATCCTCTCTACGTGGGGCTGATATGAGGTTTATCCAGGGCAGAGCAGTCAGATGTTCACTTGGCTTTGGCTGTTGTAAAATATCTTTGGAGTCCTGAAGGCCCAGCTGCAGCCTCCACCTTGGTAAGTTTAGCCAAGGGGCAGGTCTAAGTTTCTAGGGGACGAGCTGGACAGGGCTCAGAGCACCTCCAAAAGCTGCCATTCAGATTCCAAGCAGTATGGGTATGAGGGTCTTACAGGCTCCCTATTCTGCCATTTCCCAGCTGGGTGGCCCTGGATAAAGAAGTCACCTCTTCGCCTCAGTTTCCTCAGTGGGGCTCAGGGTGCACCCACGTCTCTGGGCCCTTCTGGGGATGAAATCAATGTAGTCACTGGCTGGTGAGTAATTCATGAACTAGATCCCACCCCCTCTGATGCATCCCCATTTCACAGAGGACGCCAGAGTCCAACAGGACTCACTGCTTGTCTCATAGTGTACAGTTAGCAGGCCTTGGATTCGACCCTGAACTTCCTGATGCAGGTTCTTATATGACCTTCCTCTCTTCTTGGCTGTTGATCAAGGGTCTCTGAAGGGTATTTTAAGTCTGTAGGGGACAAGTTTGTCAGGAGCAAAAAGAAAAAGCACCTTTCCTATTAGATGGAAGGTCGCAACTCTGAGATGTGCTTCTGACTCCAGGTGGACCAAATGGCCAGTATGCAGGTATCTTGGTGACCACGGACCTTGCCAAGTGGCCTCGGGAGGTGAGCTCTCCTATTATGAGCAGCTGTGCTCACCTCATGCCCAAGGTCCTCTGGAGGAATGACTGCAGAGCCAGAAAACCAGACAGCCTGTTCCTGCCCTGCCTGGCCAAGACCCTCCTCCTCTGGGGGTTCGGACCTTCCTTCTTTTCCATGATGGATTTGGACAGAGCCCTCCTGGCCTCTTAGGAACACAGATCTCAGAGGCCTTCCCCTTACCCCCATATCCTAGTTCACAGATAAGGAAACTGAGGCTAGGTGCAGTGAAGGAACTTTCCCAGGGCCACTCAGCCAAAAAGTACTGGGAAGAGAATGAGACCCAGCACTTCTGGGTAGGTCCCAAAACCGCTAGGAAGAAGGGATAGTCCAGTGATTGCAAACCACACCTCTGATACCACACTGATTGGGTTCAAATCTCACCCCTACTTAGCACTAGCTGTGTTACCTCAGCCAAGTCAAACAACCTCTCTGAGCCTCAGTTTCTTCATCTGCCAAAGAAGTTGGTGATAATTATACCTGCCTCGAAGACTGTCAGGGAACTCAATAAACTAATAGATGTGAAATTTCGGAATGGGGTCTGCGTGAATGAATGAATGTTTAACAACATGGAAAAATCATTTCACTATTGTCAAATTATCCATGTTATCCTACTTTGTGTAAATATGCATAATGCACATATAGAGGTATATGTGCATTACAGGTAATGCAATGATAGGCTTGGTGCTCTCCGGACTCTATCAGACTTCTCCAACATATAAGAAACTCCCCTCTCAGCACTGATGTCCTTGTATTTATTTCCTGGTGAGAAACTCATCCTACTGGTGAGACTGGGGTGACTGTTCATTGGCACATTGGACATGACATCCAGTAACATCAAACCTCAGTGAGAAACAGATTGCTTTTTTACATATCCTCTCAGTCCTTTGAGTCACCGTCCAGGCGAAAGTCTCAGTTGGGTGCTATCCTGCTCTCACACTTGCTCATCTTCCCTTTTTAACAAAGAGGAGCCGGGCTGCAGGCCAGAAGCGTGGCAGGCAACGATGGTTGGCTCGAACTTACAATAGGAAGTTTTTACAACCCTCGGTCTTCACTGAGCTCATGTTTTATAGGTCCCTTTCCTTTTGTCATAACTGATACTGATTTCCCACTTCTGCTGCCGATGTCCTTTCCGAATAAGTTGAGTTGAGAACCAAAGCCATGTCATGGAGGAAGGGCAGGTGCCCATGGCCCAAATGTCCCTGTGTCACTATGGGTGAGCCTCTTGGTTTTGTACCACCATGTGATACAGATCGGAAGGTTGGAGAGGGAGTTGCCAAAGGTATTTAAAAAATGAGGATGTAAAATGTTTTTTCTATAATTTCTGTCTCTCAGGGATTTTGTGTCTGTAAACATGCAAGACATAAACGGCCGTTTTATGAGCTGACCACATTCATGAGAACTCATTGTTGCGTTCCGGAAACACTGGAGGAATCTACAATTCATGAAAGCGTAGGAAGAGCAAATCACCCCTATCGTAGCAATGAGGTCTCCGTATTCCTCACCCCTATCTCCCTACCTCCTGCTCTTTCGAAAATGGTTTTAAATCATGTCTTCATTGTCTTGGGGATGATATCATATTTCATTTCTTAAGACTGAGGAACTCTTTGACTTTCTCCTTTCTTGTCTAAATAAATGCTGTCCCAGTGCACACCCACTTTCTCTGCTGGAGAAAGTACACATTGGCACAATATTTTTTGGAGGACAGTTTAGAAGTAGACATCCAAAGCATTAGGTAAAAAGTATATTTATTTATCTCTCTGCTTAGCCATTCCACTTTGAGGGCTCCATCTTTAAGAAATAAATTATCACAACATCACATAAAGATTCAGGGATAGAAGGATGTTTGTTGCAGCAAACTTTCAGAAGCAACCTAGCTACCCAACCATAGGGGATTGGTTATATGAGTAATGCTGCACGCCCCCAAGGGAATATCACGTGGTCACCTGTGAACAGGATGTAGCACTCATATGTTTTTTTGCAACTCCATCCTCAGGATCTAGGACAGTGCAGGGCATACAGTAAGTAGATGCCTAATAAAGTTTTGCTGGCAGTTGAGTGAGTGAATGAACATTTAAGCAATATGGAAAGATAATTTTACTATTATCAAATTCCCATTTTGTGTAAATATGTATTGTGCATGTAGAGAGAAAAATTTTGTAGGTAATAACCTGATAGGCGGGGTGATCTCCAGACTCGCTGATTTCAGGCAATGTTCCCTCCTGACTCTCTTTGGTTACTGGCCTTTCTAAAATGCATTCGATGAATGTGTTACATTTGAAATGAGAAAACAATGCTAGTGATTTCTTTTGGAGATTGTGAAACACCTGTGGGATGGGGGTGATGCAGCCTTCCAAGCCCTTTTGATAAAAATATCTCCACCATGTAGATTCCAAGCTCTCAAAATTCTCAGAACATGTGGTTAAAGCTCCAGGGGCCACACACAGGTCTGTGCTGTCCTGCTCTGGTTTATGCTCTGACAACCAGTTCAAAGCTCCATGACCAAGATGTCAAATCTGGAATTTTAATCCATGACAAAGCGGGAAATTTTCTCATGTTTCACTGTGACAATCGGGATGCTACATACCCAGGAGCCTGCTCCCCCGCAGCCACCCCCCTGCGGATGAAGCATCGAGGGACTAAGAATGGAGTTGGCTTGGTCTGCTGTCCACCCCTGGCCCTCCAAAGACTGGGGATGGGGCAAAGGCCCCTGATGTCCTTGACGGTCCTCCAGGGTCCACAGAAGGAGATGCCGGGTGGGATGGGAGTGGGGTTAAAGCTGATAATGGCTTAGAGTGATTTGTAAACAAACAAACCATTATCCAATCAAGCCTGGTTCAAGGAATTCCAGATATCATGGGATAAAGCAGAAGGGAGGTGGGGAGGTTTGGGGTGAACTGGGGGTCGTGGGACAGAGAGATGTACCCCCTTTTCTGTCCCCATGTGAAGGAGGCTTTTTTCATCTGTAGATAAAACCCAGCTGCACGGAGACTCTAGAAATTGTGAAGAAAATGGGAATAATCCCTGTCCTTGCTTTTTCATTCTTTCTTTTTTCTATGCATTGTCTTCCGTCTTGGGATCTGAATATAGTAAAATAGAAAACAAGGGGTGTCCCATCACCCTCCCGTTTGACTTGGTTGCATGAGGGTCCCATTCTCAGGGGCCATTTGGAAGACACACACTGACATTAGAAACCAGCTCCTGTGCAGGACAGGGGTCCCCGAAACCTCCTTGGCCTCCACATGACTTGTGACAAGTTTCTGGGCCAACCCTTAATTAGCTTGTGGGTCCTCAGCCACAGAAGGTGACATGATTTATTATAGCGCAACAGTTTCAGTTTAGGCCAAGTGCCCTGTTAGAATGTTAAAAGTGTAACTCTGGGTTTGAGTGGTGCACTTGAGGAAGGCTGAAGGCCTCTCTGTGAGTGCATCTGGGCCCAAGGATGCCGGGCCGCCCATAGTCAGACCCACAGTTGTGCCCAGTTAGCCCTGGAGGCAAGGAACTGTGGCTGGGACAGCTGGTTACTGGCCTCTGGAATCCTGGAACTGCTGTAGGCTCCTTGCCCAGCAAGTTCCTGCAGCCCTGGGGAGCCTGAGGCATCATATGGGGTGACAATTGTCCCTGTGATGAAGGAAAACATTGACTCCCAGTTTCTCTTTAGGAACCAGGAATTCATCATTAGCACATCAGGAAACCTGCCCTCAGAGAAGATATGGCACCTCGGTGTCTCCGCAGCACTTCTCAACCTGTGGGTTGCAACCCCTTTGGGGGTCGAAGGACCCTTTCACAGGGTCACCTAATATCAGATATTTACATTACAATTCATAACAGTAGCAAAATTATAGTTATGAAGTAGCAATGATAATGATTTTATGGTTGGGGGTCACACAACGTGAGGAACTGTATTAAAGGGTCGCAGCATTGGGAGGGCTGAGAACCACTGTGAAGTCCTCCTCCCTCTGCCTGCCCTGCTCACTCCGTCCATTCTTCCCGGTTTGGTCCTGTGGACACCAATGTTCTTATTTTTTTCTTTGTGGCTATGGCAATGTTGGTTCAAGCAGAATCTCAGAGAACCTCAGAGATAAAGCAGATGAGAAGGGCTGGCCTGGCTGGGGTGGGTGCCTGGAAACCACCCAGCTCTTCCTTCTGCCCCTGCCCCTGAGAGGCGCCTGAGGAAGCTTCACAGAACCCTTAGGGTTCCATGGAAGACAGTTTGAAAACCACTGGAAGGGACTCTGGTTCCCCTGTCTGAGATTCATTGCGGGTCCAAGTGCCACCTCTACCCTGGCCTTGCCCATTTTTCTATGGACCTCGGTTTCGCCCCTCTTTACAGACTCTCAGAGTTCAGAAGAGCCAAGATGGGAAACAAAGACTGTCATCCCACAGTGAGGAAAGGGGAGACCCATAAAGGGGACTGCATGTGGCCCAGGGCACACGGCTGGAAAGGTCAAGGCTGCTGCCTGCATGGAAGGGAGGTGCCCGGTCCCTGCCATGCTGCCATCACCCAGCGGGACGGGGCCAGGCCAGACATCTGCACCCACCTGCCAGGCCTGCTCCGCTGAAGCCACAAGGCCGGCTTTATTTCTCATCTGGAAGGAGCGGCCCTCTTGGGGTATTTATTTTATTTCTGTAAAAGTAGGAAGCAGCTCTCCAGGGCTGTGCTGATGACTTGTCTGGCTGGACTGCCTTCTTTGCTATTTCAGGATTAAGACTATAAATTCCTTCCCTGGGGTGTAATGGTGTAAACATTAGGCTCTTAGGGGAAAGTGAATAGGCCATTGGGGCCTACCCCATGTCTCTTCCCCAGGAGGGACTGGGACAGGGGTTGGGGGCCTTGAGATGATACCCATAGCTTCCCTGCCAGGGTTTAAGTAGCCTGAGGTTCCTTCCTCCCCACTGGGGTTTGAAGCCAGTGGAACTTCATTTTTCTGGTGATGACGATGAGAGGTTGGGAGACCCCACTGGATGAGTGGGCAGTGGTGTCCCCTCTCCGAGCCTCTGTATCATCCTCATTTCTAAAATAGGAGTATGGCCAGGTGTGGTGGCTCCCACCTGTAATCCTAGTACTCTGGGAGACTGAGGCTGGTAGATTGCCTAAACTCAGGAGTCTGAGACCAGCCTGAGCAAGAGCGAGACCCCATCTCTGGTATATGTCCCAGCTACTTGGGAGGCTGAGGCAAGAGGATCACTCGAGCGCAACAGTTTAAGGTTGCTGTGAGCTATAATGCCGTAGCATTCTACCCAGGGTGACAGGGTGAGACCCTATCTCAAAAACCAAAATAAAACACCCGCACCTCAAAAAAAAAAAAAAAAGAAAAGAAAAGAAAAACAAGAATAACCATCCTGTGCTCCCTGGTACATTGTAGCTATGATGATTTCTGTCCCGACTACTGTTGTTATTATGCAGTGTGGTTGAATAGGACATGTTCTCTGCCCTCCCTGCCAGAAAGAAGTTGGCAAGGAATCGGGGACAGAGAGGAGGGCAGGACTGGTGTTCACAGAGATGAGTGTTATGACCCTCCAGGGAATACAGGGAGGCTGAGGGAGTGTAGTGGGTCACAGGAAGCAGCAGGAGGGACAGAGGGTGCTCTAGGCAGAGAGCAGCATGGGCAAAGGACTGCCGGGAAGCAGATCCCTGCTTGGTCATGTGCTGACGCAAGTTCGGCAATGGCAGGAGGCAAGTCTGGGGTACCCTTTGCAAGCCAACCAAGCACGCCCCTATGTGTCCAGGCAAGGAGTGTGTAGTGCTCCCCAACATTTGCATTTTAAGTACCAGATGATGCCTTAGCCCCCATGGACAATCGCCAGTGAGCGGCAAACTTGCTGGGATCCATGAGCAGCAGAGGGCTGTTCTTTGGAAACACAGAGGTGGAGCATGGACCAGTGAGTGACACTAGGTGTGGCCAAGTGGGGCTTTCCACCAGTCCTCCATGGCTGGATGTAGGGGATGCCAAAGGGAGGCTTAAAAAAAAAAGTCAAGCGATGTTTAGTGTAGAGCAGAGCGTGGCTCCTAACTTCTGCCTCCGTGGTTAATGTGCCAGTTAAGCAGCTGTAATTGGGACCACCTGGGAAGGAGCCCTGTAGGGAACCAGGGAGCCGGCTGGGTGAGGTGGTGGCAGTGGGGTTTTCCAAGCACAGTTGCTGAGGTGGGTGAGAAGGGCAGGAATGAGGTGTAGCCCCAGGCGTGCCCTGCTGGTGTCCAGAATGGGAAGGTGAGCAGCCCCAAAGCAGAGGCCGGGGGAGGGGGGGGTGAGGCAAAGCTGCTCAAGTGCCCAACGTGTGCCCAGAGGTCTTCATTTTACAAAGTGCTCAGGGGCATCCACGCATAGCATTGGTGGCGTTGGTGGGGGTTCTGGGTTCTGAAGCCAGAGGTTAGATTCAAATCCTCTCACCTCTTGATAGCCAGCTAACCTTGGAAAAGTCCTTGTTCCTTCTGAGTGTGGCTTCTCATCTGTAAAATGGTTTGTCACATGCCTACCACCTAGTATTATATTGGGAAGGACAAAGACAGGGGGCATGCGGAGTGCCCTCAGGGCTGGTGCACACGGGAAGTGCCTCATGTCAGCTGCATGGTGACATGAGGATGATGATGAGGATTCTAAGACACTATTTTCGCTCTATGCTTGGCCGAGGCAAGGGGGGACTCTGAGGTTAAAATGCAGAAGCTAGGTCAGGGAACTGATGATGGATGCATTCCACCAGCATTCATGGGGGCTGCCAAAGGGCAGGTCTCCTGTCCAGTGTGGATACAGGCAAGACAGGGCTGTGGCCCCACTGCCAAGCCAGGGCCCTTCCTCTCTGCTGTCCACAAGGCCCCACACTGGGGCTGAATTCCCCCACACCCACCGTGTTCCTCCTCCTCCTGTCAACAACCTTTCTGCTCTGGGTCCCTTTCTCTTTTCTTCAGGTTTGCCTGTGAGCTCATCTTCTTATCTCCCAGGCTGGAGCTCCAGGGGGTCAGCCCGAGCCCTCTCCTCGGACATGTCATCCACTCTCAGGGTGTGGTATTCATTTTTAACTAATACTTCTCTCTCCATTTCCAGCCCAGACTCATTTACTCATTCATTCATTCACTCACAGATACTTGTTGCTGAAATATTGTCACTGTAACGTAAGCTCCATCATACAGGAACTTTGTCTGTCCTGCTCACCACCCTCTGTCCAGTCCCTGGCCCAGGCCTGGCAGATGTAGGCCCTCAAGTGCACTTACGGAGTGAGTGGATGAATGAATTGTGAGCCTCATGGGGCGGACTTTCTTTCCCAAGCCTTGACAATGCATGACCATGCCCTGGAGAGGCAGGACCAAGGGGACCCCCACAGTCTAGTATGGGCCCAAAGTCATACACAGGAGGCTTGTGTCTCACTCCCATTTAGCAGACACAAAAGCTGAGGCCCTGAGCGTCAAAGTGACTTGCCCAAAGTCACAAGGCAATTCAGCAGCTGACCTGAGACCTGGCATGAAGAATGGAACTCCTGCAGCTTGTCCTACAGAGCAGCAGGTCCCTGGTAGCCCCAGAGACATCCAAAAGCAGCCAGCTGTGGCATATTTCTGTCACGTTACATAATGGCAGGCAGGTAATAACCACTCAGTCTCCACTGTCTCGGCGCATAATAGGTAGAAAAATGAATTCAAATGTCATTCTCTGCAATAAAAGAAAGTATTCTTAGTGCTTGCAGTGTTCGGTGGGACTGAGGCGAAGGTGCAGCGCGTTCTCAATGAATCACCCTGCAAAGGAGGAGCGAGGGAATCTCAATTATTCCCTGGCAACATCAGCCCCTATGAAGTGTGATCACCGAGGTTATTTTTATAACCGAAGCTGGTGAGTGTGTGTATGTGTGTGCAAGGGTGATAGGGCCAGGTGTGCATGGGTGCCTGGGGCACTTGGATAAGAGTGTGTGCATGTGTGTATGTGGGGACCTGTCAGGGGGTGAATTGGGCTGTGCCAGTGTGCACGCTTGCTTGCGTGTGATATGCACAGATGTGAGCATGGAGTGTGCATAATATGTGCACTCTTTGGACAGTCAGCCCAAAAGAACAGGGTTTCCATCTCTACTGCATTCACCGTGGTTTCCCTGGGGCCCAGCTTGGTGTCTTGCACACAGTAGGTGCTTCATAACTGTCTGTTAAATGCACCCACAGATCCCCCAGTCTCATCTCCCACCAACAGAACCTCCGGTCCTCCTTAGGTTTGACCACTTCTCTGAATCCTGCTTTCACTGCCCCAGTCGAAGCCCCTGCCCCCTTCCTCTCCCCCCTTCCCTTTCTCCACTGTGACCCCTCACGTCCTTGGTCCAAGTAGTGGCCAGAGGGGTCTTCTTAAAACTTGAATTGGAGCATGTTACTCTCCCGATTAAAAAAGAAAACGAAAGCAATGCAGTGGCTCTCCAGGGCATCTAGAGTAAAACCCAAACTCCGCCCCAGGACTGCCAAGGTCCTGCCTCATTTTCCATAGCCCCACTTCCACTTCCCCCTTCAGTTGCTCCTAGGGGTGACCTTTTGGTGCCTCAGGCCCTTTGCATGTACAAGTCCCCTCAGCTTTCAGCATTACTGGTACTCTCTCTTCCCTGGGGACACCTTCTCCAGGAGGCCTTTCCTGTTCCCACTGTCTAATTTGCCCCTTCCTCCCTCAAATTTCACCCCTTGTCATGCGATTGTCTCTAGCACAACTCTGGGTCCTCAGGACACGTATCCCAGTCTCATGTATCAATTTCCCCTCTAGGCCCTAAGCTCCAGAAGACAAGGCCACTTCTGTTTGATTGCATAGAGGATTATAAGCACCTGGCCAGCACTGGACACATGGTAGGCACCTACTAAATGCTAGCAGATGGCAGGCAAAGGGGTGTGAGCGGGGCACTCTCCTGGGGGCGGGTGAGGTCTACAGACTTCCAGTCTATTGAGATGGGAGAAACCACAGTTCTCCAACTGCCATCCCGCCTTCCTAAGGTTGCTCTTCCCTACACATCAATCTGCATTGCTTTTTACTTATGATGCATTTAAGGAGACTTTTTATTTCAACAGGCTACTTTCTATCATGATTTTGAATTGGAAACTGGCCATAGTGCAAAGTAACCATTGAATTGGAAATGCAGTTTGTTTGCAGCATAGCCCACTGCAGTGGCTTATCTGGGGGCGCTTGGGCTGGGGCGGGGGATGGGCAGCGCCGCCTCTGTTAGATGCTAAGATCCAGCAGGCTCCAGCTGAGACTTGTCTTGCTCAGGCATTCCACGATACTAGTCTCACTGTCTCTAGTGGCTGCCTTCCTACCTAGATCTTTCCAGTCTCAGGGAACGAGCTAAGTGCCTCACCTGGTCGCCTCCCTGTACCCCATTCCAAGAGGCAACTCTGGGTCCAGAGGATTGGGGTGGGGGGCCCCTGGCTTCTGTTTGGGGGTCCTCAGTTTTTTCCTCTGGCAAATAGGGATGCCAATCTGGGCCTGATGGCCTGACTGTCAGGCAGCAGTGAGGATGCACCATGTTCCCAGAGGGCGAATCCCTCATGCACAAGGGGAAGGGTCTTGGTTGCAGTCATTTCTGAGTCTCCACCTCCTAAGACAGTGTGGAATTTTTATTTTTCTGTCTTTGTCTACATGGGGGAAGTGTGGGCCTCTGCATAATTTTCATTCCGTGAGGCCACAAAGGGGGGTCTGCACAGGTGTCTTCTGGAGGGAGGAGGGGATCTGGGAGCCCTGGGGCGGCTGTCTTTAGCAGGAGGCCAGATGTGCATGCTTTTCAGAATGAAGTGAAAGGAGCCTGGAGGCATGACTGAGCACCTACTGTCTACTCCCTAGCGTCCTAGCTGCCATGCATAGCCTAACTTATTACCTACTCCAAAGAACTCCCTAATCTGATATTGCTGACACCCATTTTAAGGACAGGAAACTGAGACTCAGGGAGAGAATTCCTCAAGGTCAGAGAGCTGGGAAGTGGGAGAGCCAGGCTTTGAAGCCAGGTCTGTGTAACTCTAAAGCTGGGATCTTAACTACTCACAGTTCTTTCACTTTCTTTCCAAACAACAACGATGGTACAAATAGGAATAACGATACCCTTTCCATTTGGAGAGCTCTCCCTGGCTCACAGAGGAAACAAGGTGACATGTCCAGCTTCAGTAGTGTTTCTGGGCCCTTCAGTCCCGCAGAAGCTGTTTTTGTCATTGTCCCCTTGCTCCTTAGAGAATCCCACCCTTACTCACTGAGGCCCACATCTGTGCCCCCCCCCCAGCAGGACTGACCAAGTGGGGGTAATTCTTCAGCACTCAGCACTGAGGGAACACGTGTTTCTGAGACCCCTGTCCACCCCGCGGCGGGAGACCTCAGGTGATGGTGAGCAGTTAGAAGTGTTACTTCCCATTGCAGGGGGAGAAAGATTTCTTTTCCTTGTTCGTTGCAAGGTTCGTGGCTGAGGCTTCTTTAACAGATGGCAGATTAACAAGAGAAAAGTGTGCACATTTATTTAACAAGTTTTATGTGACACAGGAACCCTCAGAAACGAAGACCCAAGGCCGGGTTTGGTGGCTCATGCCTGTAATCTCAGCACTCTGGGAGGCCGAGGCAGGCGATTGCTTGAGCTCATGAGTTAGAGACCAGCCTGAACACGAGTCAGACACCAACTCTACTAAAAAATGGAAAACTAAGGCAAGAGGGTCACTTGAGTGCAAGAGTTTGAGGTTGCTGTGAGTTATGACGCCACAGCACTCTACCAAGGGCAACAAAGTGGGATACTCTGTTTCAAAAAAAAAAAAAAAAAAAAGAGAGAGAAAGAAAGAAAAGAAATGAAGACCCAAATAAACAGAGAAATCTACGCTAAATTTGAGGAAATATTGACAGTTATGAGAGAAGCATGATAGGAGAAAGGGAGTGTAATTTAATGGGGGGATCTTAGCAGGGCCTGTTTGTGTAGATTCTTCTGTGTCTGTATGTCTTCAGAGAGAAGGATGTGTCCCTTTCCTCTGGGTATAAAGAAGCACCTCTGGCAGAGGGTTTTATGACCTGCTTCAGGGGACAAGGGCAGAGGAAGGTGAGAGTGACCTTCCTCCTTCTGTTTTCTCAGATGCCAAAGTACCATGTTTTAGGGTGACATGTTCTGAACCCCTCATACAGAAGAAGCATTTGGCAGGGAGCTTACTGCTGTATCCTCTGTCCTGAAAGTCTTTCTCTCTCTCACTCTGTCCCTGCTTCTGTTTCTCTCTCTGTCTTTCTATCTCTGTTTCTTTGCTTTACTTCCATTTCACTTCAAATCCTGTACATTTTACCCCAAAGGATGGAAAATAGCTGTAAAGGACACCAACCATAGCTACACCAATAACCCTGCTTTCAGTGTCTGCTGGGGTGTGTGAGGTGGGGGGAAAGACTCAAGGGGGAAAAAAGTCCGTAACAAACAAAACAAACACTGTATGACTTGAGGAAACTGTAAGATAAAGGGAACCTCCTCAGGCAATTAAAAACAATCTAAAAACAAACATATTCAGTTCCCTCTCATTCCAGTTCTGGGTCCCCGTCTCCTTTCACTCCTCCTCCGGGCTTCTCTAAGCCCAGTTCCTTATCTGAGAAATGGGAAAAAGAGAACCCCTCCATACCTCCCAGGTGGCCAAAGGGTGAGATGAAGGCCCAGTGGATGGCAGGGGGTCCTTGCACCAGCCCCAAAGTATGTGCTCTCGGGTAGCTTCAGCTATGTGCCCTTGGGCATGTTGCTGCCCTCTCTGAGCCTTAATTTCCTCATTTGCAAAATGAGCACAGGTTGGAGGTCCTGGTCTTGCCTCTCAGGAGTGTCTCCCTCCTGTTCCAGAACCTGGTAGGGGTGGAGGGAAGGGAGGATAGAAGCAGGTAATGGGACCCCTGGGAGGGGGGTGGAGCTGCTGAATCATCCAGGTGTGGGCCGGGGCTTCTGATGGACAGCTGTGGACTCACCTCCCCATGCCTCAGTCCTTATAAGCCCCAGCCCCACCACTGACTCTCCTCTCCTACCCCTTCCCACACTAGGTCCTTTTGGGTCCCACTTATATCCCTACTCTTCTTGGACACCTGCCCACCTCCTTCCTACCAGGGGGCCTTGCTCTACTGGTCCCCTTTGTCTGGCACTCTCACCCACCACTCCTTGTCTGATGCTTCAGGCCTCTACTCCAGCTGCCCCTAGAAATCCTTTCTCCACACCAACCTAAATCCCTGGAACCTCTCCTGGCAGCTTTTCTTCCAGAGCCTCTATCTGGGTTATGAATACGGTAGTGTTTGCTGTGGTGAAGCACCAAACCCTCAATAACAGCTTAGCTAACTAGAGGTGTCTCTCCCGGTGCCCACTGGGCTTAGGCTCCAGGCAGAAGGAGAAGGGAGGCAGTGAGCGCCCCACACGTGCCTGGAGGACACCAGGCAGGGCGCCTGGAAGATCACTGTTGAGAGAATCCCGCACCCTCGCAGTGCACCGACGAGGAACACGCTGAGCTCTCACCTCAAGTCTCCCAGCCAGATTTGTTATACCGGTTTTCCAGATGAGGAGCCTGAGGCTCCCAGAGGTCAGATCCCTACCCAGCCAGAAAGTGGCGCAATTCGGACTTGAACCCGGCTGCATTGATGGGTCGGTCTCTGGAGGTTGTTGCCACCTCACGACCTCCCAGGTTTGCAGGGTCATCTGGTCCAGCTTCCTGTCGCTGTGTTCTAAATGGCCTGTCAGTGCCCACCCAAGGGGCAACAGGGAGATTAAGCCACGTGCCGTGCGACAGAGACAGCCAAGAGCCCGTCTCTCCCCTCGGACGCATCCAGAGGGCGCGGCGCCCATGACATTGGCCGGGGCGTCCGGCCCGTATTTCAGCCGCCACCGCCGCGGCGCCCGCCGTGGGTGCAAGCAGTTAATTAGCGGGTCCCGGCAAGTTCATCAATAATAGATCTGGCGGCGGCGGCTGATTGCCGGCGCGCGGCAGGCGGTGAGTGCCCGTAAATCAGCCTGACGGGTGCTGACCACGCCGGCCGCCGCCCGATGAAAGTGCCGTCCTAGGGAGCCAGCGGGTCGCGGGTCCGCGGAGCAGGCCCTGGGGCCAGGCGCAGCTCCACGTCCAGTCCGCGTCCCTCCCAGGCCCTCCTAGTCCCTTCCGCCTTGTCCCATCTCTTTGCTCTCCATCTCCCCGTCTCTCTCACATCCCAGAAGTGAGAGCTCCACCCCTACCCAGCCCATGTGGGGCCACACCCAGCCCTTGCACGCCCACACCCCTGCACACCTCTGGTTTTCTTGTGCATGACATCGTGTCAGCGCTCTCCACATGCCTGCGTACGTGCCACTGCACGTGCGTCAAAGATACCCACATTAGTTTAAGCAACACATATCTACATGTGTGAGATCCAACCGGGCATCCTGGTCAACTATGCAAATCATACTTCGGGGAGAAGGTGCACCTGGCCCGAAAAAAATCCCCCCCCCAAAACAGCATGTGCAAAGGCCCTGTGGTGGTGGTGGGAAACGGGTCTGGTCAGGGACTGAAAGAGACAATTATGGCTGCTTTGGCCACATTCCCTGGCTTCCTCAAAGGGACCCTAAATAAACTTAGGGCAATTTTGTAGTCTAATGCTGGGAGTGACTCAGTTTCTTTACAAGGCTCCTTGGGTCTAAGTCTTTCAGCCCACCCCTACCCTGATTTTAACCACAGGTGTGGGTTTAGCCCCTTTTAATTCAGTCCCCTTTGCCCTCCCCACAAAGAGGCCTTTGAGTCTCTGTGGGGAAGCCTTAGGATGTCAGTGTTGGTGTGGTATGGGTTGGGAAGAGAAAGGCTAGGCCAGGGGTAGGGAGGCTGGCCATAAATCTCCAGTGAGTTTGCTGCTAGCAGTTCTCTGCCTACTCTTAGAGGCCATAAAATTTTACTAGAGAGAGCTGCTGGCCAACAGGGAGGCCATGTAGGATTAGATCCCAGCAGGGTGGCAGCCCTCAGCACCTCCATCACCTGCCAGGCTGCCCCACCCCAGGGCTCATCTGTTCTGCCTGCCTCCACAGAGATTCAATACTGGCCAACACCAGCCCAAGGCAGAACATTTCATAGCGTAGAAAGTAATTCCCACTAGCTTTAGAGGAATCTTCCAGACCTCACAGGGAGTTGTCAGGGCCAAGTTACGGTGCTTACTTGACAAATGAGGAAACATGATCAGAGAGGGTATGCTGACTGACCGAGCTGCACAGCAGATTATGTTGAGGTGGCAAACTTGAGTCTGGGACTCCTGAGTTCTGTAGCAAAAATGTAATTTTTTAAATCCTTGGTTCCTCTCTCTTTATATCTGTCCACTTACCCATTTACTCATCTTCCTATTGTTCTTTGTTCAACTATCCATCTGGCCACTCCCCTACCCATCTGTCCCTCCATCCACCCACCCAGGTCTTGGTTCCATAAACATTTGTGAAACACAGACTATTTACAAGGCACAGAGGTAAATAAAACACAGCCCTGTCCTCAAGGAAGCAAACAAATGGTGATAATACCAGGGAAGAAGGTAAGCAAACATCCCTAACATACCCATTGTGTGCTCCAGACTGCTGGGTGCTGAGGATGGGACTGTATACAATGGCCATAACCACAATCCTCATCTCCCACTACTTCTAATATTCCCTTTTGTCTGAGGCTCATTGTGTGGCAGGAGCTGTGAAAAGTGTCTTAGAGTCCTCCTACCAATTTCCAGGCCTTGAAGAGTTGATCTAATTTATCGGCCACTTTAGTCTTATGAGATCAGAGTACTTTGTCTCTTGCTGGGAAATAGGGAACTGAGGGATGTGGGGCAGTTGTGGGGTGCAGGGGAGCTAGCTGGAGTGCAGGGCTTTGTCCCAAGGAGGCTGAGAAGTAGAGGTTTCTGGGGAGGGCTGCGGTGG
The DNA here is from genome assembly GCF_000181295.1 of Otolemur garnettii. Classification (NCBI taxonomy): domain Eukaryota; kingdom Metazoa; phylum Chordata; class Mammalia; order Primates; family Galagidae; genus Otolemur; species Otolemur garnettii. The sequence goes on along the minus strand of NW_003852433.1, from coordinate 2,496,451 downwards.
GCCCCAGGCAGGTTAAGCCTGCACAGGAAACATCTTTGCCAGGCAAACAGGATGGTCGTTTGCTGCCTGAGCCTCAGGGTGCACAGGCACCGGGGCTAGAGGGGCCCAAAATAGTTGCTGCCCTCCCAGTGCCCCCTGCCCCAGGCCTGGCCCCTACCAGCTTTTCTGCAGCCCCCAACCCCCACTAGTGCCACAGCTGGGAACCTTCACAGTGAGTCCACTTCCTCCGAGCCTCCCATGGTCCCAAGACCACAGAAGGGAAACAGAGGCTCTGAGAGGGGAAGTAGCTGGCCATACATGACCCAGCCAGTGTGTGGTGACTCCTGACTTAAACCCACTTCCATCTCCAGATTCAGGGCTCTTTCAGGATGTAGGGGCAGGGGGAAGATAAGGCTTCATTTTGGGGCATCTCTGCATCAGAGCAGATCTGGGTCCCCCTTTTGTGGGGGCTCCCAACCCTTGTCCCTGCAGCCCAAGGGTACTGCTCTAAGAGACCTCTTACCACCCGGGGAGCAGCTCCCTTCCCAGGGCACTTTAAAGCCTCTTCCACAGGCAGGCAGCTCTGATGTGGGGTTTGAGGCATGGTGTACGGTGACACAGGGGGAGGTATGGGGTGATCCTTTTTGTGCCCCAAGTTCACTGAGTACCCTAAGACTCTGATAAGCTCTGAGTCTAACAGAACCCTATTGCTTCCCCCTCTCTTACCATGCAAAGTGCTGGTTCAGTGAAGAGAAGGACCAGCAGCCCTGCCAGGGCCAGGGATCAGGGGACGTGCTGGGTACCACCCTAGCCTGCCCCTGGGGGACCAGGGGACTCAGCCCTGTCTGCTGGGTGATCTTGGGTGGAATGTACACCCTCTCTGGGCCTTATGACCATGCTGGAAAGGACACCCATTTGGATTCTTGCTCTTGAATTTTCTGGTTTGATGATTTGGGGATTTTATTGTCTTTAGGTTCTATGACTTGATTTCAAGAATATTCTGTTTTTAAGATTCTGTAAATCACAGACTCCAGAATTCAAAAGTCTTTCCAGAATTTTCTTAACCATGTGCACAGATGAGTGTTCCAAGATACAGTGTAGGGTGAGCTAGGGCTAAGAGGGCCAATGATTCCTCCAGAATTATGTGCACTGGCTTGTCACTCAGCAGAGAGCCAACAGAAAAGGATGGCTTAGCTGACCTGCTGCAGTGGAATTGAATTCTTTTCTTTCTCCCTCCTTCCTTCCTTCCTTTCTTTCCTTTTTCACATTCATATTCTCACTCTTTCACTCCTTTATCCAATCATGTGCTCATTCACCAAACAGAACACAGAAACCTTCTCTCACACGGGATTTGTGGGCTTCACTTTGGATGGCATAAAAGTGACCCAGGAAGAACCCTTTTCCAACAAGGAAGAAAGGTTCTTTGTTATTACCCAGACCTGTTAAAAATCACTGCTCTGCCACTTGTAGGCTGTGTGACCTTGAGCAAATTGCTTTTCCATTTGGGGCCTCAGTTTCCCCATGTACCAAATGGGTCACAGTGCCCAGCACCCACTCCTTCCTGAGCAAGGCCATAGGGTTCCCTTAGGGAAAGATGTAGACCTTGAAAAGAGCGCCTGCCTGTAATCCCAGGACTTGGGGAGGCTGCCGTAGGAGAATCGCTTGAGGTCTGGAGTTTGAGATCAGCCTGGGCAACATAGTGAGACCCCCCCCATCTCTAAAAAACAAAAACCAAAACCCAAGGGCTGCTTGGCATGGAGATAGGTATCAGGTAGGGAAAAGGACTGTCCTGGGAGCCCCTTTAGGGGCCTGAGGGCCCAGGAGGCCCTCTTGGCCCCTGGGTCCCAGCCTCAAAGGCCCCTCTGGGAGTGACTTCGGGAGCCACTGGGCTGCGAAGCCTGGCGTGAAATCAGGGCGCATGCAGAGAGGCAAAGCCAGGGCTGGGCAGACGCGGACTGTCCTTTGATGTGCTTTTGGGGTGTGTAATTAACTGTAACTGAAATATTATTTGATCTTTTATGTGGAAAATCAAATTGTGTTGTGTCAGACATGAATAAATACACACCGGTTGGTTTGTGCAGCCCCAGCGTCGGCTCCTCCCCCGCCCCCACCCCTTTCTTCGCGGTGGAAACATAATTCTCGCCTTTTAAACTTTTCCCTTTGTCTGGCTGTGAAAGGCCCCATTGTCCTGGAGAAGGGGTGGGAGGGGTCTGGGGCCCCTGAGTGGAGGGGCAGGGGAGGGAGAGTCCTGCCCACAGACGGGGTGGGGCTTAGCAGCTTAGCCCTTGGAGCTCCACGCCCCTGTCCCTGGCCACTGACTGACCTTGGGCAAAGCATTCCCAAGGGTCTGAGCCTCAGTTTCCTCATCTGAGTTCCCCAGGTTCCTCTGGGGAGTCCTATTTATTGGTGATGGATGATCACAGCTCTGGTGGTGGAATTTGGGGCACCAGCATTTAGTTTTACACATAGGGTGACAGCCTCTGTCTAGACCCTAAAACCACTTCCAGTAGGTGACATGGGTTCTGACTTTTCTGGGTGGGGAAACCAGGGAAAGATTAGGGATAGGGGTTGAGGGAGAGCACAGCCTAATGATTATGAGCAGACTTTGGGACCAGGCAGGCCTGGGTGCAAGTTATATCACCACCACTCACCAGCCACAGGACCTCTCTGAGCCTCAGTTTCCTCCCCCGGAAGATAGAGATGACGTCCCCACTGTGTTGGAAGGCACCTGGATCTCCATATGTTCTACTCCACCTGCCTAAGATGCCCTTCCCTCCACTCTCCTCCAAGCTGTCTCCACCTTCTCGTTTGTCTGGGCTCAGCTCAGACATCACTTAGGGGGACCCTCTGCTGATCCATCTGAACTTGCCTTCACTGGGTTTCCTTGACCTCCCTCCAAGCTACTTTCCTCAGGTCCCCTCATGTCCCCACCACCCCGTGCACTTCCTTATTCTATATCTCACTCTCTGCTCTGTGCTCCCAGATGCACCCCTTGTGTTCTGGGTGGGGTATCAGGGCCTAGGAAAGATCAGGCAGAGTAGCCGCCATCACACCCTATAAACTTGAGCCCCACTGCGTGCCTCTTCAACCCTGCAGATGGGGTTTTAGCTGCCCCTATGGGGAAACCCGATGTTAGGAGCAGGAGGAATCAGAGAGAGCCCAGTGAAAACAGCGTGAGCTGGGACCGGGCCTGGTCAAACATCTGTGAATTACCAAAATAAACAAAATAAAAAAATAAAAGAAAGAGAAGGCAATTAATTGTCTGAACCTGTAGAGATGAGCTTTTCAGTCAATTATTGTCTGAACCTGTAGAGATGAGCTTTCAGAGTGGGCCCCCCTGTTGGCTGGCTAGTCTGCAGGGCGGGGGGCAGGGCTTTGGGGCATCTCCAGGTAGAAAGGCAGAGCACGAGGGATCCCCAACTCCAGGGCCCTCCCTGTACAGTTGGTGAGACTGAGGCTGGCAAAGGGACATCTTTCAAAAGTCACACAGAGGGTGAGAGAGCCCTGAAAACTTTCTGTTTTCTGACTCCTAAAATAGTACTCATTCCTCTAAGATCAGCGCCAACAAGAACAGCAATAAAAGCTTGGTGCCAGTCCTGGGCCAAAGGCTTTCTTTTCATGCAGGTACTTTTATCATCTCCACTATTACAGAGGCCACAGGATGGCTTTCGTGGGCCCCTTTCTGCATTACATTATGAAGACTTCTATTTTATGACTATGTAAGTAAAAAGACGAAAGTATTAATTAATTTTATGTATTAAACCTTTCCTTCGAAAAGTTCTTTTTACCTTTTCTGATTCTAAGAGAAACTAAAATATTTTCAAAGCTTTTAAAAATATCGGGGGCCTTAGGCTCTGCACCTGCTGCTGCCTGAGATCTGAGTAGGCTCTGTATAGAAACGGAGGGAAACTGAGGCAGAGGGAGGCACTCGAGGCTCAAAGAGGTAAGGCCTCTCCCTCAGAGCCATACACCCTGTTAACAAAGGAGCTGGGAAAACCAAGGAGCCTTCTTTTTATATTATGTGTATGTTTGGGGGGTCTGGCTGGGCTCTGGGTCTGCCCTAATGTTCTCTGGGAGCCAGGCTGCAGCCATGTTGGCTGTGTCCAGTGTCTGTGAGGCCCATGGTGGTCCATAAGGTAAAATATTCCTACTGCTTCCCAGAAGCCCGCGCAGGGTCTTCCTACTTGGGTTTCTGCAGTTTGGGGGCCTTCTGTTGACTGTTCAAGGGGGAGCTTGGGTCAAAGGCATTTTTGGATGTCTGAGTCACAGGGACCCCTTGCCGTGGGCAAGGTAGGTTGGGAATTCAGGTCTTTCCAAGGGCTGGGCTGCCTGCCCC
>NW_003852433.1:2490879-2491931 GCF_000181295.1 Otolemur garnettii | reverse complement strand
GCGTCATTTTTTCCCCTTCATCTTTACATTTTCCCCCTCAATGATGGCATGTGAAGCTAGTTTCCTATTGGTAATAATCATAAAAAAGGTTTTCAAATATTTACTTCTATACATAAATTTATTTAAGTAAAAGAAGGAAGTCCATTTAGAGAAAAATACTAAGTTTATAGTCACTGGGACAAAGCGTGGGGTAGAACAGAAATCACATGGAGGGCATACAGACCAATGATGTTTGAACAAGCTGCCAGAGGTCACCAATATATCTGTGTTGCTTTGACTTCTGGGCTCAGATAGGAGCAGTGACTTGCCCAGGGTCACACAGCAAGTGAGTGGCACACAAGGAGGAGTGAAATCCAGGTCACTGAGACTCTAAAACCTATCCTTTTATTCAAGGGGCTTTTAACATTTTAGAGTGGGGTGGGTTGATGTCAGGTTCCTCTTGGTGGACTGTGTTCTTATAAAGGTTTATGGCTGCAGGTACAGTTTTGCCTACAATTTCAGGGGTTTGGTGATTTGGGCTCAGAAGTCCTGCTCTGCATACGTACTGCCACCATGTCCCTGATGAATCTCTATCCTTGTATGATGACGAATGTTCTGCCTGGCTGTGATTCCATCCTTGTCCTGAATATATTCATAGCATCCCAGTTATTCAATTGGCCCCCTCTCTAAGGAGCACTATGGATATGGGAGGGGTTATATGTGGTTGGGGGACACAGTGCTCCTGTCATGTGTCCACATGACCCCAAAGGCAGTGCAGGGAGGCAGGCTTCCCCCAGTGGAAGAAAGCCCATTCTCATAGACAGTGCTGTCCGGCAGGGCTGCCTGGGCAGGGATTAATCTCTCTGCCACTGAAAGTGTGCAAACATGGGATAGGGGCCTTGTGGTTGGAATTCCCACCAGGGAAGTGAGACTCTCTTTGGCTCCTTCTTCTTGATCAGATACATTCCCACCATGTCCATGGGGTTGGTGAACACATCTCCAGCCCTGGCAGTAGGCAAGGCAGGTGGCTCTACCTGTCCTGGTCCCTGCCTTGTCCATCCTCACTGCTCCAC
>NW_003852433.1:2445694-2490500 GCF_000181295.1 Otolemur garnettii | reverse complement strand
CGTTATGACCAGACTTGTAAGTAACACAGCGACACATCCGCTGGACTCTGTTGGTCAGGCAGTCGTAAAGACCTGCCTGGTTTCAAGGGGAGGGCATAAAGGCTCCACTTCTTGAATATGAGTGACAGGAGATACTGGTTTGGCCATCTTTGGGAAAGATAATTTACTGTATATTTGCTCCTTTGTCTACTATCTGTCTCCTGTCCCTACCTTGTCTTGCTCACTTGTGTATCTCCAGCTTCTGGAACAGTGCTTGGCAAATAGCATGTACTCAATAAATGTTGAAAATCCAAATGAAGAGAGTGAAAAAAGAGGCAGATATATACAAAAAAGACAATGAAGTGCAGAAAGTGGGGGAGAGAGAGACATAGAAGGTGGAGATAGAAAGCAGGAGAGAGATAGACCTGGTGAGTCACGGTCAGGGTCTGGCAGAGGGGCAGTTGATGTCCAGCTGGCCAAAGGCTGGGAGGCCTGCTGGGAGGGTCCCACCAGGACTGTCATGGGGAAAGAGGGAGTGGGACAGATTCTGGGGTCTTCACCCTGTAAGCTGGGGTGGCCCTAGCCCAGGGAGGGGATCACCGTCAGGGCAAATGCAGGCTGAAATCAGTGCGGGCTGGCCTGACAGCCTGGGAGCAGGGCCAGCTGGGGCCTGGTCTGGCCATGGTGGTGGGTATAGGCAGCCTCCCATAAGCAATTTCCCTACAGCCAGAGCAGCCGCAACCAAGAGTAATGAAACAGAGGAATGTCGGTGACATTTTTCTAAAGAGGAAAAATGTGAAGTTTCCAGTCAAACTGAAAGACTTATTGGGTTCGCAGGAAGGCTAGAGCTCACTTTTGACAACAAACTGCTAGATAAGGGGCACAATTGAGTCCCCGGTAATGTTCACTCCCGGCCCGGCACGACGCCTGCCCACACTGTTTTGACTACATTGTTCTCATTGATTTTCCTGCAATTCCTCAGCAAATGGAAGACTCAGACATCTCCGGGGATTGAATCAGGGAGGCCAAGCAGGCTCTCTGCAGCAAGGTGCTGAGGAAATCGGGTCTCCAGAGGCTGCAGGTTGGCAGCACTGTTTGGGCAGGAATGCTGCCCTGACACCACAGGGATAATCGATAAAATTGATACTCACAATTTGCCTGGCATTTTCCATTTCCCCCTGGGAAAGTCTGTCTGTCAGTCTGTTACACACACACACACACACACACACACACACTCTGACATCAGACCTTCAGCAACCCCACAAAGCTCAGAGTACTAAAGGGACTTGCCCGAGGTGACAGGATCAGCCAGTGGCAGGCCCAGTGCTGCCCAGGGCAGTTCTCAGGCCACCATGCCTTTGAGATAGGGGCAGTCTTAGTTAAGTGAGGGTGTCCTGGCTAGTCTTCTGGGCTTAGACGAGATGGCAGCTTTCACGATCTACATTCAATACTTTCTAACCCATTTTCGGCTGGAACTGCCCATTCTGTGGCCCTTCATTTACTGAGTCATCCGACCACTGTGATTCTTGATTTTCCCGAGTTTGTCTCAGACTGTTTTCTGTGTGTTTAGCTGTGGCAGTTGATGTCTGCAACTCAACCTGTCCCTAACTGAACTCACCATCCCCCTATCCGGCTCGCCTCTGGGGTTGTCTCATGACCACCCCATGATGGTGGGACCAACTTTGTCTTTCTTAGAGCCCCCTCAACCATCCTTAAGGTCCTCTTTCCAAGTCTCCTTTGAGTCCCTTCTTCCGCTTCTTGCTCCCATTGCTGCCACCCCATTGAGGCCACCATATCCCTCCCCTCAATGACTGCAGTGGCTTCTGGGAGTCCATTTGGGTCCCTCCACAGCCCATCTTCTGCATAGTAGCCAGAAGCACCTCTCCGAAACATGGATCACACCTGTTTAAAGCACTTCCAAGGTTCACCGGAGAATCTACAGAGCCTAGGCCCTGCCTACTTCTAGCCTGTGCCACCCACTGACAGCCCCACCCTCCCCTCAGGCCCCACCCACTGACATCCCCAACAGCCCTGCCCACCCCCTGACTCCACTTTTAAGACCAAATCACCTTCAATTTCCCCCAATATTCTCTTCTTTCTTATACCTCAAACCTGCAGACACTACCCTTTCTGCCTAGGAACCCACAATGTATTGAAATAATCTGCTTTCCGGCCAATCTCCCGCCCCAGCCTGTGACTCCTTGGGGACAGGAGTTGGGCTTTACTCATTTTTGCATTTCCAGTATCCACCACAGATCTAGGCTGGGTGCATGCTCATTGAATGACTCAATGATTCCACCCTAAGTCTTCAAAAGATGTGGTCTCGAGCATTGAGGGCTTGTGTTGGACCCCAGGGGCCTGGAGATGAAGCCCAGAGGTGTCAGCAGATACAGCCCTGGGGAAGTGGACGTGGCCCAAGGTTAAAATGGGACTTGCCATCTGCAAGTTGGGCACATATGACTGTTCAGGGAAGACTGTCAGTCCAAGGTGGTTTGAGCCTTGTTTGGGGCACCGGGAAGGGAAACTTATCAGGGAAAGCCATACTTTGGAAGGTGCAAGTGTTTGTGAGAAGGCACTACAGGTTGTAAAAAAAAGTGTCCCATAATGGTGGGAGGTAGACATCAAACACCAAGGCTTGTTGAAGCCACAATGAGTGCAGTATCAGAAAGTTAGACCTCAGAGTTGGAAGAACAGAAACATCAGATCCAGTCTTCCATTTATAGGTGGGGAAACTGAGGTTCAGAATGGGGGGATTTGTCCACAGTTACAAAGCAGAGCCGGAATTGAAAGCTAGGACTTCTGACTTTTGAGTCTACCTCCTTTCATTCAGAAATGGGTGTGAGATACAGTCCCAGGGGGAATTGGGAGGTCCTTGGCCCCTGGAAGAAGCATTTGGTGTCCAAGGAATAGAAACACCCATTCTCAGATCTGTCCAGATCATGTCAATTTTACCTGAAAGGTGAGTGTTGTAGATACACAGAGTGAAATTTCCCCAGAGGAAACAAGCTGCCATCTGTAGGGAAAAAGATGTGGGGCTGAATTCTTGGAGACGTGAAGGGTGGAGAGAGAGGAATAAGGGAAAGTGAACCTTAGAAACATCCTGTCACTTCTCTTACCAGCTGCTGCCCCAGCTGTCCATGGCCAGTAAGAATCAGAGAGCTCCAGTTTGGAATATTGCTTTCCTTTTGATCTGAAGTTCAGATATGATTATAGTAACAATAAATAATAATCCCTCAAATTTTCTCCAAGTTAGGCATAGTACATTGTCAGTCTTGCTTCATTTAATCCTCAGGAGTTAGAGACCCATGATGCTCCCCATTTCACAGATGAGGAAATGGAGGTTCAGTTGTCTGGATTCAAACCCAGGTCTGCTGACTTCACAGCTCTTGGGCGACTCTGACTGTCATGGATAGTGTGGGGACTGTGGCTCAGCGTTCTATTTGCAGGTGCATGTTAGAAACCAGCCAGCCCCAGCCTCTGTTGCAGTGTGTCTGGGCATCTCAATTCTGCGATCTAAGGATGCTGACAAGGTAGAGTGCCTGCCCCAGATGCTTAGTTTATTGGGATGACTGACTTCCTGGAGCCTCATTAGATTTGAAACTCGTGAAGACTGGAACCACATCCTTAGCAAAATGCTGACACTTACAGGTCCTCCACCAACACATGTTTAACATTGTAAGCTAAATGCACACACGCACACACACACAAACCCAGAGTAAGCCACGATATGTAATAAATAGATTAAAATCAGAAAGTGCTTTGAAAGGGTTATTATATTGTATGTTTACACAGTGAGCCATATTCATTACAGAAATACTAGAAAATTAAGACAAGAATTCCCCCTCCATCATTGCCCACTATTACTATTTTGGTAAATAACATTTCATACCTTTTAAGCTATATGCAGGCGGTCACCTGACCCAACTCCAAAGGGCACCATTCATATTGTATTCTGAGTGACTCTAGTTATTCAGTGTGCAGCCTGGGCAACTGTGTATGGCAATGCTGTGTGTGTGTATATATATATTTCATGCATATGTACATACATGCATATCTCTGTTAGTGTTCTTTATAGAAATTACACCAAACCACAAACTACATATATTATTCAAAAAATTGTATTTATCACTGAAAAAATCGTCATCTTCATGTTAATAAAAATCTAATTTTAAAATATTTGAAGGGTAAATTACTAGGTCATTTTCCATTTCCTTCCATCCAATGCCATGATGAATATTCTTTGGGGGCAGTTGTCCATTTATATGTATGAGATAGAATGTAGAAATTCCAAGGAAGAGAATATTTGATGTTTAAGATTTTGATACAAACTGCCAAACTGTTCTCTAGGAAAATTGTACCAATGTGTCATTTCTCTGGTAATGCAGGAAAGAAAGGGGCTATACAATTTTGATAAAATAGTTGGAGGATTAAAAAGGAGAGGGGGTCATGGATATTTGACCGGCTAGGGGTCTGTGGAGAAAGCTCTCTCTTTGGGAGGCTGAGAGCAAAACAATCTGTGGGTAAGGTAAGCCTCCTATCCTCTTATATTATCATAAAACCACAGCATCCCAATTCCTACCTTAGACTCTGCCTTGACTCTCTATTTGACCTTGAGCAAGTCATTGCTCTTTCTGCTGCTTAGTTTCTCTCCCTGTGAGCTAGCAAAATTGGATTAAATCTGAAGTGGTACATATCACGAGCGATTGGTAATGCCTACCTTAGAGGCCTGCACTGAGATTGTCAAGTTGCCTGAACTCAGCAGGAAAGAGCGCTTGATCAATTGATAATGCCTGCCATGGGTGTGAGATGTGAGGTGGTGGCACCTTTGCCACGTATTTACTATTCCAAGACTAGACACTCTTAGAGGCTATGAAAGCTTTGAAAAGGCCAAGAATTTTTCCTGGTATCTTGCTCTCCACAGATGTCTAGATTTTGGGGAAAGCCTGTCTGAGTTAGCCTAGTGCTCTAGTCCTGGTCTGTCTTACTCTCAGTGTATCATGGTGAAGCTCAGAGGCAAATGACATCCAATTTCTGTCTCTCGACCTTAATCTGCATCTCATGACATCGTCTTCCGCCTGCAGCAAGAGGATTGGGGATTTCCTGCAATTTCAGTATTCCATTCAGTTTTTATCATTTTAAGGTTCATGCGTTTCTAATTGTTATGAATACCATGGCAAAATTAATAGTTCTATGGTTGGTTTATTACATTTAGTAAAATTATGTGCATGCAGTGTTTGCCAAGAGAAGACGCGGCAGGCTCCTTAATCATGTAAAGATGATAATTTAGTTGTTACACTTGTTGAAATGATGGGATTAATTTTTTAAAAGTTTGCAAACTGGAGGAGAAATGTAAAACATTAATTTAGTTAGACAAGCAAGCCGACAACTGACAAATCCTTTCAGCCAAACCTGGTAATGGAGATGCTATGGAGCCAGTGGGAGGAGACTTATCAAGGAGGCATAAACACGTCCAAGGAATTGGGAGCTTGATCATGGAATGAGCTGTGTGATTTTTGGAAGATACTTTCCCTCTCTGGACTTTCATTTTTTTCTTCTATAAAATGGGACTAAATGAATACTGTATTTTTCCATGTATAACACACTCCCATGTGTAATGTGCACCCCCATTTTAGGCCCAAACTTTCAGGAAAAAAAAATCTTTTGTTTCGATTTTATAATTAAAATTTTTACTTGTTTATATTTAACTTTGTACAAAAACAATGCTAAAGGAATTTTAGCATTTATTTTTTAACATAGAATTATACTTTTAACACATTAACAGAAATATATATAAAGGATTATACTTTTAACACATTAACAGAAATATATGTAAAAGTATTAAAAACATTAGTAATATCCATGTGTAATGTGAATCCCTATTATTCTCTCAAAAATTTGAGCAGAAGATGCGCATTACACACAGCAAAATATGGTAGTTTTTAAAGCATGGCAAGCAGAGCCTTAGGATTTCAGAAAACGCCATGGGGGCTAAAATGGAGTCAGGTGGAATGAGGTTTCAGTGGAGTATGTCATCAGCTTTGGGGACGTACCTAGATTTCTGGACCCTGATTTTACCATAGAGAATCTCTCCTCCCTCATTGTCATTAGTCCAGGTGGTTCTGGAGGTGTTATCTCATCCCAGGCTCCGCGGGGCGGCCTGAAACCCTGGACTGGGGTGAGAGCAGCACATTGCTCTGGCCACTGTGATTGGTTTGGAGCAATCACATGACTCAAGTCTGGCCAATCAGAGCTGTTGAATCTTTAACCTGGCCCCCATTGCTGGAGCTGCGTAGAATGAGCCTCTCTTCCTTTTTGTGGGGACGGCTGAGCCCCGAGGGTGGGAGATTTGAGTTTTAGGGGTCAACTTGGTCATAATCTGGGAGGAGCCTATCTGAGAATGAAGCCAATGCAAAGGAAAGTCAAACCAAGATGCAAAGTTGTCCTTTCAACTCCTGAACCCAGTTCTACCTGACATCTTGGATTTTTCAGTTTTATGATACTGTATGTGCCTCTTATAGTCCCAATTAACTCCATAGTCTCTTATCCCGCTTCAACTGGAGCCTGAGTACATTTGTTCATTTTATACTTTGAAATTCCATTTTAGAATTTTGTATGAATCCAGGGTTTTATCACCAAACAACAGGATTGGAGGATTTCCCGGAGGCCCTTTTGGCTGGGACACTTAGGTGATGACATAGATCTTTGTGTGTGTCCTCAGTTGTGTGATTTAGGCGCTGGCATGCACAGGAGGGAGTCCTGACTCCACATTAGTTTTACTGAAAAGGATCATTTGAGGTGGATCCTGAAGTATTAGTAGGGGTTTTTCAGAGAGAAAGAGGAAGCAAATGGGATTCCAGGCAGAGGGAACAGCCTGTGCAGATGGCCTGGAGTTATACAAAACTGGAAGGCAATTGTGGAAGACGGGATAATCTGATGTGGCTAATGTAGGCAGTTTGTGTTTGATGAGAGGATGGAGGCTTGAGGAAATGATGTGGGCAAGCAGGAGAGGCCCAGAGACTATATCTGGCAGGTACTGGGGAGCCATGGTCAATTCCTGAGCAGGAGAGGAGAAGGGCCCTTGGAGGGCTGCTTGCTGGGAATAGAACGGACTATGGGAAGGAAATCAGGCTGTCTAGGTGGCTATGCTTGGGACTTCTGGCTCTTCTCTATAAAGCAGGAGGTGAGCAGGAGCAGATACTCAGCTCTGGAGGGATCCCCAGTTCCCTTAGCCTGTATTCCATTCTCAGCATTGGAATCTGAGCACTCTTTTGAGGAGGAAGTCTAGGAGGCTGGTTAGCGGAAATTGGGAGTGTGGGGAAGGAATTCTTGACTCTGCTGACTCCATTTAACTGGATGTGACTTACGGGCATGTTGCTCTAGTTCCTAGGGGAAATCAGCCATTTCCCACCACATCTAAAGATATGATGAAAATTCTTACAAGTTCCAAGGATCCTGTTCTGTTTTCCCTGGATGGTCCCTGCCCCCAAATCCACCAGATAAGCTGTGTTATGTTCTACTTTGGGGGCTTTTACCCACGCTCGTCCATCTTCCTGGATCACTCCTCCCAGATGTTCTTGCCCAGGGGTAAAAGTGACAGTAATAGCATCAGGAGAAACAGCAGAGTAACAGCAATAGCTGAGAACGCGTATTGTGTGCCTACTATGTGCAGACACGGAGCTAAATGCTTTACTGATTTTTCTCTTTAAATTCTCTTGGCAACCCAATTAAGTATACACTTTTTTTTTTATCCTGAATTCACAGAGGAGGATGTTCAGAGAGATAAAATAACCTGCCTAAGGGCTGTAGCTGGGAAGAGAAGAAAGTGGTCTTAGAATCCAGGGCTATCTAGGAAGGTACCGGCCATGGATTTTTGAAGGCCTGGCTGAAATCTGTGGCCAGAAATACGAGAACAGAGAGCAGTGAGAGGAAGGGAGAGATAAAACAGAGAGGGACGAGAGAGGAGGGGAAGATGGGGAGGAGAGAGAAACTGAGTCACAGCTTCACAGCCCTGACTGGGAGAGTCTGAGAAGTAGCAGTAGAACCATTTGCAAAATGTCCATGAAGCTTTAGGTAGAAGAAGAAGGAAAAAAATAGAGACTAAAAGGAAAGACAGGGGAGTTTGTGTTAGGAGGAAAGTGAGTGGGTAAGAAATGGGGTTCAGCGAGCTGGGGCTCTCGGAGCCCTAGACTGGGAGGAGGTGGCACTGGAAAATGGTATCTGAAGCCCAGGGTTTCTCAGGGAGTGGGGAGTGGCCAGCCCCTGGCTCTTTAGCTTTCTAAGCCTTCTGAAGTGTATTCTCAACCAAGATGAAGCCGCAGGTCCACACAGGTGGCTCCTCCGTGCTCACTCTGCCCAAAGTGCCGCTTTGAATGAGGAGAGGCTGCAAAGCAGGGAAATTGGGTTGTTAAGTAAAAATTACTACCTTTAAGTGATACTAATTTGCAGGGCACCCTGGGCAGTATGGTCCGGGTACCAGTCAGAGCCTAACATGGTCTTCCTCCAGCTCTGTCTGTGTGCCTTTGCAACCGAGCAGATGAGCTCACCAGGGCACACTATCCAAAGTTGACGTTGGGGCCCTTTGACTTGGCCGGTGGGAGAGTAGGTATCAAATGTTCCATTGACCACTCCACAGACATGCAGAGTGACTCTCAACTAGCTCTGTGACCTACTAGCTAGCACTAGCCCCATTTTATAGATGTGGAAACTGAGGCCTGGGGAGGGCATGTTGGAATCAGGACATGGGTTGGTCTTAGAGCTTGCCCTCCTGCTTTTCCCCGAGGGCCTGAGAGCTCCATGTAATGAGAGTTTGTTTTATTGGTTCATAAGGAGCCTTCACCACTGTCCCTGCCCCTTCTTGGCTCCCAATCTCCCAGCAAAGTCTGAGGTCTGGGAGTTTGAATGCCACCTATGTCTCCAGGTAACCTCAGTCAACATTGCTGTCAGACACAGCTTCTTGTACAGTGTAGCCTCAGAGGGCGTAAGCCACAGATCAGGTCGGGCAGGAGGTTAGGAAGAAGGGGGAATTGCATGTACTTCAAAGGAAGGGAAAATGGAACCATGTGCAAGAAAGACAGAGACAATAATAATAATAATAGTCAGGCATTTTCTGAATCCTATGCCCATGGCAGGTCTAGGCATGGTCACATGGTCACATGGTCACATGCTGTGTCTCATGGATTATCTCTCTGAATCTGGACAACAGTGCTTTGTTATCCCCATTTTACAGATGGGGAAACTGAGGTTTGCAGAGCTGAAGTGAAGGGCTGGGGGTTCCAGCCTCACTTATGCATCACTTTGTGCCATGTGTGTTCCACCTCTGTGACGGATTCAGGAGCACATGGAGGCAGAGGCGTGGCCGACATGACTGCTTGGGCCATCTATTCTGTCAGCAGACTCCGTGGCCATCCAAACCATGGCATGTCCCCTTTGCCTTGCCTGAGGGACCTGTGGATTCCTAGGGATGCAACATCAGAGCAGACAAAGTGAGCTGAGCAGGCCTAGATTCTCTTGCCAAGGTGGGGCTTTCCTTCCAGATCTTAGCTAGTTTCCTTGGCAGCAAGAACAGCAATCACAACAACAGGGGACAGGCCAGCCTTACCCCATTCTCATCAAGTCCCATAACATCCCAGGGAGGCTGATATTATAAATACTCCCATTCTGCAGAATAAAGAGGCCAAGGCTCAGAGAGGTTGACTGAACTGCCCAAAGGTGCTCAGCCAGGAGGAGCAGGGCTAAGGCAGTCTCTTCCTTCCTCTTGCCCTGTGGTCGGTATGGCCGAGAGAACCAGAAGTGGTTGCCCAGGCTATGCTCAGCCTCTGAGGGACACGCTGAGTGGGGCTGTTGTTTCAGGCCTGACACAGACCCCGGCAGCAGTGCTCACTTCAGGCTGCACTTACAAAACACAGCTTCACCCAGCCCAGCCCAAGTGAAAGGCGTGTGATTTATGCTGAAACAAGCCGCTGTGTGTGTTTAATCCTGGGGCTGTGATGACCACAGCGTTGGCCTGATTTATGAGACTTTTTTTTTTTCAATGTGAAAATCATTACCTGAAAATATTCCAGTCCTCCTAGTATTGATGGATTCGGGTCATTTGCCTGAGAGGTGTTGGGAGAAAAGGAAAGACCTGTTTGGGGGACATGTGTGGGGGGGAATGTCATACTTGTATGCCAGGCTTATCCTCAGCCACAGTGCATGTGCACAGGCACACACGGGTATATGCTGTGGACATGCCCACATGTACACACATGTGCACATACAAATCCATGTATGTGTGCACGTCACGAGTGAATAGGCATATGCCCAGCCTCAGTGCACGGGCACGTTTGCAAAACCACGTGTAAACATACACAGGAAACACGCACACCACATACACCCTGACACTGTACCCTCATACACACCCATCCATGCTGCAGGCAGGCCCACGTCCACACTCACAGGCATTTGTACATATACGTACACGTGCACATATGCCCTCTAATGCGTGTGCACACATGCACGAGCTCATGCCATGTACACTGCCCCTTGCCCAAGCTGTGCCCCTCTACAATTAGCCTGCAGGTGCAAGGAGGGCTTGAGCAAGGAGGCATGTGAACCTGAGTTCAGATTCCAGTTCTGCCTCTTCCAAACTGTGTGGTTTTGGATAGATATTAAGTTCTCTGGACCTCAGTGTTCACATCTGTCTAAAGGGTATCGTGAGAAGCACCATCTTTCAGAGTGGCTTTGCGGTTAGGGAAAGCACATCAGTAAAGGTTTGGGAAATGGTGGCTCTTACAATCAGCAGCCAGATTTCCAGGAGCGATGCTGGTGAATGGTGTCACAACTTTTGGACTTTGTTATCCAGGCCTTTCCTCATCTGGCACTTGCTACCTCCTCTTTGTCCCTAGGTTCATCCCATGCTGTGGTCATCTGGGACTATTTACAGTTCCCCAAGCCCTGTAGGCCTTTCAGGCCTCCAAGGTTTTAACCATGCTGTTCTCACTGCCTGGCATGTCCTTCCTTTTCTGCTCTTCAGAAAACTCCTACTCATTCTGCAAAACTCAGTCTAGGAGTCACCTCCTCAAGGAAGTCCTCCGTGATCCCCTTTCACCACCAATGCCCTCCTACAAGTCCTAGAACAGCATACATTTGTTTGCCAGTCTCTCTCCATTAGTCTCCAGTTCCTAGTGTATAGTAATTACTCACCCTGTCACACCCTTTAATAAGAGATTAGCAAACGAGTCGGCTGGCAGAGCTCAGCAAGTTGGCATCTGAAGCCTCCTACTCTTGGGATGGTGGTTTTTTCATGTCACTGAATTATAGGACTAATGATAATGGTGGCCCCCAGCTGCTTCCCTTTGGGCCCTGTGCTAAACACAGTGCCTTCATCATCACATCAGATGCCCCACCAACTCCATGGGGTAGGAAGTCTTATCATCTTGCTTTGCAGATAAGCAAGGCACAGCACTGAGAAGTGGGCCCTGTGTCTCCTGAAGGCAAGAAGTGCAGTCTGATGCCTGCTTCACTCCAGTGTTTGAGTCTTGCCCGTGTCCTATGGGGGTGTGTACACTGATGGACTAAATGAATGACTAAGTGACAAGTGGGATGAATGAAGTGAAGAATAGATAGATGCAGAAACTCATGGCCGCTTGAGTTGCCCTACCACACGTCTCCTCAAGGTTACCACCAACCCCAACGCAGATGCTGGAGCCCCCTCTCCAGCCAGGTGGCTGCAGGGGCACTGGGTTCCCTGGGTTTCCAGACAAGCCCCACCCTTACTCTGACTCAGCTACTTTTGCTTGTCTAGACGCCAGTGGACTCTGGGCTTTGGCCATCTGTTGGACATAGATGCTGAGTCCTTGACCCTAGCAGCCATGCCCAGCCCCTAGTCCCTTGCAGCAGAGGGACAGCAATCTATCCACAGTGAATTAAGACCTTCTTGGCCACTGATTGCATCCTCCTCCAGATCTGAGGGTCAGGAGAACCAGAGCAGTGAGAGTAAGGTAGAGTGCTGGCCATAATTCGCATGGGGAAGGCATCAGGGGTATATTCTGACTACACAGTCGTAAGCTGTGGGATTTGGGTCTGTGAGTGCCATCCTGACAGATAAATTGGTTGCAATTCAATTGTCTGTGACAGAGGGCTGATTTTCCCGACAGCTTTCCTCCTGGGACTGTGTGGCCCACTAGAGGGAGAGCTGGGAGGCCCCTGGCTTAAATTAGCCCAGCTTCTGAGAGGTCCAGCCACTGGGAACCCAGTGCAGGGGCCAGCTGCCTGTCCCAGTGCCTTCCCCAGCTCTGGATGCCCTTGCCAGCACCTAGCTCAAGGCCAGGGAGGCCTTCCTGAGGTGTGCACAAATGACGGGAGACCAGGTGGACCATGAGGTTGTCAAGAGGCTGTGACATGTGGGGACTTGGATGCTGTTTTGCTGTGTGACCTTGGAAAACTCTTCTTTCCTCTCTGGGCCTCAGTGTCTCCTATTTTAAAATACGGCAGTTTGTCGTCTCTCTTTTTTCCCTTCTTCCTTCCTCTTTACCCACAGACTTTTATGAAAGCTCCTGTGTGTCACGCCTTGTGCTGGGTGCTCAGATTTAGGTAAGCCTTACAAGGATCCTAGCCCCTCACATTAAGCACTCATTCATTCATTTATTCATTCATTCCGGAAATATTTACACAGTGTTGACTTTGTGTCTGGTAAATGGCAGGAGACTGGGGAGACAGGGCGCTTCCTTTCTTGGAGCTCATGGTTTGGTGGTGCACATTAACCAAGTCAACCCACGGATATGGTCATGAGTACTCCTTGTGCTGAATGGCTACAAACTGAAAAATAAAGAGGAAAGTCTGGGATAAAAGAGAAAAGCAGGGGGTTCCACCTGAGAGGGTGGTTAGGGACACTCACAGAGGTGGGTACATTTAAGCTGAGTGGCAGTGGATGAGTTGGAGTGAGGAGGAGGGGACAGGGCCATGCTGACACTCATGATGGGACTGCCAATACTCCACGCTGATTATTGCATTTCTGGGCATGGGGGAGGCTCATTCTCTACCTCCTGGGCTGCTTCAGTCTGTCTCCGGCAGGCCTGGGTATTGGCCTGCCTGAGATTTTACATTTTGGCCACTGGGGTCTCAGTTTCTGCATCTGTAAGATGGGTGCATTGCTGTTTGGGTGGGTGGTCCCTTTCACCTCTATTATTCCGCAGTTGCTGAGTGGGGTTAAAAGTTTCCTGGCACAGTGGACTTCAAGAGGCAGAAGAAGGGAGGGTTTTGAGCCAAATCTCCGCATCACACAAGTTCTGGTCTGAATTCCAGCTCAGCCACTCTAGGGCTGGTCAACTGAACTACTTTACCCCTTCAAGCTTCAGTTTACCAGATCCATGAAATGGGCCCAGTCTACTAAAGGTGAAAGATCCTCCTGAAGATTAAACTAAAGGACACAGCATTTGGGAAAGGGTGGTCTGCATTTCATCAGCAGATGGATTTTTGTTTTTAATCCTTACATAATTTTTCTACCAGAGAGGGCACAGATTGAATGAGCACATGTTACCCATGGTTTCATGGACATTATTGCTTCAGATGAGGCTAAAGTTAAAACAAAAAACCTTAATAAACAAAAAGTAAAAAAAAAAAAAAAGGTTAAGAAAGAGTAGGTGGAAAGCTTATTTGGAGAGGCAGAGTAGGCAGATGGCCAAAGTGTGTCAACTCGCAAGGAAATTTCTGTGAAGTGCTTTGCAGGGTGCTGGGGGCTTAGCTTGGCCTCTAGGAGGGAGTCTATGAGATGTTGATGATGGTGATTGTGATTCTTTTGTTGCTGAGATGGTGCCTCCTGTGTTATTGGGAAATGAAATTTCTTTGATGAAATTGCTGTGTGGCCTAAGGGAAAGACTTCCCCCTTTCTGGTCCTGGGCCCACCCACTGGGGGATGTCAGTGGACTGTGATGCCTGAGGATATCCTATGACTCCTGGGCTTGCCCCTTTTGCTGAAGTTCTGAATATTTATGACCTCGGTGAGGCAACCTCTGTCCTCAGACCCTGGGGGGGAACAGAGCCCAATAACCTGAGCATCTGATTAAAACACAGCAGGGCCCAGTTGCTGCCTCCCAGAGGTGAGGGGACACAATAGTTCTTCTGCCAAACTCGGGTGATTTATGGACCTGCCCTGAAGGCTGTGATGTTTGCACTTGTCCAGCATGGGAGGCCGGGAGGCCAGGAGGGTACCAGGAAGAAGGTGTCTAATGAGGTGAGTAAATATTAGGTAAGCAGGGGCAATGACTATAGGCTGGGAGCTGGGCTGAGGCCATCTCCCCGGCTGGGAGGCTTGAAGGATTCTGATTGTGTCTGGGGTCTTGTGACGGCTGCTTCAATCATCATCTCCCACTCCAGAGCATGTATCTGAGCAAAGAACCCATCTGGAAGGGAGATATTGACTCTTACCTTGTCTTCCCTCTCCGCCAGCAGCCAGGAATGGGGAGGAAGAAGGCCAGGCTGAGGACCTGAGTCTTGGATTTAAATGTTGCCTTGATCCTGCTACTCAGAACTTCAGTTTCTTCTTCTGTAACTGGAATGCATCAAATGCAGCTGAGATTCTAGAAGAACAGACTTGGGTGGAGGTCATCATACTTGGTATAAACAGCGTGCACAGAGAAGCGCGACCCGGAGCAGTGTGAGCAGGAGGCCCACCTGTGCCTGGCTAACAGTAGGCACTCGCCAGTGCCAGCTCACCTGTGGGTTTGATGGTTGAGAAATATCTCTCAGGGATCCTCCCAAAGGGGTCATGATGTAGTCAGCTGCAAGAAAGGTCACCCCTGGCGGACATGCAAAGGAGGTAGGAAGGAATCTGGGCTTGGTTAGGAGACCATGACTGGTATGGGTGATAAGAGGTAGTGAAGCTGGGGCCCAAAGAGGGGTGGGTTTCACACGGTGGGGCACGATTAGGTTAGAGTCTGCTTTACCTTGTAATTTTTTCCCCTTTGTTCCCTTATACACTCTCCATGTGCTCTATGGATCAAATATGTTCCCCAAGGCTCATGTATTGGAAACTTAACCTCCAAATGCAATAGTTTTCAGAGGCAGGACCTTTCAGAGGTGATTAAGGCTGTTATTATGGGATGGTTTTGTTATGGCTAGAGTGGGTCTGACAATTAAGTTCGAGAACTCCTAGACAAAGTGCTACATACCTCATTGCTGAATATCACTATGGTCACCTTTGACATACTCTCCTTGGGAGGCAAAGTATGTAGTCTACCCTTCAAAGCAATTTTGGACCTATTTTTCTAGAATGACCATCACTGCTATAGTTGTAACACCCTTAATGTCCTGAATGTCATCAAAATATCTTCCTTTCAATATTTTCTTTATCTTTGGATAAGAAAAAATTCACTAGGGGACAGATCCGGTGGGTGCCGGGTGTGTGTGTGTGACTGTTCCAATATGGTTATTTGTTTACTAGCTAATAAATCCTCCACAGACAGTGCTGTGAGAGGTGGTGCATTATTGTGATGCAAGAGCTGTGAGTTGATGGTGAAAAGTTCAGGTCATTTTCATTTAACCTTTTCACATAGCCTTTTCAGCACTTAAAAATAGTAAACTTGGTTAACTGTCCAGTTGGTATAAATTTATAATGAACAATCCCTCTGATAGCAAAAAAGTTCACAACACCATTTTGACTCTTAATTTGGACTGATGGAACATTTTGGTCGTGGAGAGAATTGTTTGACTTCCATTGTGCACTTTGACACTTTGTTTCAGGGTTGTATTGGTACACCCATGTTTCATCACCAGTGATATCATGGCCCCAAGTATTGTCTTGTATTTCCAAAAGGCCTTGGCAAACCTTAACTCTCCTCTCATTCATTGGTGAGCTCCTTTGGGACCAATTTGCAGACATTTTTCTCATGCCAAGATTTTCAGTTAAGATTTTTCTTATTTCTCTATCAATGTTTACTTGGTCTGTTCTGCTTCTCACAGTCAGCTGAAGATTTTGATGCACAATTCAATGAATTTTTGCAATGTTTTCATCAGTTCTCCTAATTACTGGCCATTTTGACCTCTCTTCTTCAGTGACACTTTCTCTCCCCTCAGAAAAATGTTTAATTCACTTGTACACTGCCATTTTATTCATGGCATTATCCCCATAAACTTGGACTAATATGTCCTTGATTTCAGTTACACTTTTGCCAAGTTTAACAAGAAATTTAATGTCTGTTCATTGCTCTAATTCAAGCTTCCATATTTTTGCAATGACACTCAAAAACACACAAGGATAATAATGAATGCCATTTAGCAAGACACTACCACGTGTCAGTAAGTACAAGGCTGTGAGACCCTTATATACCAAGGTCATGAAACCTTACTGAATTGTTTGCACAGTGCTATCACTAGTTGTTACTACTTACTAGTTGTTTGCATATGGTGGCAAGTTCATGAACTTAATTGTCAGACCTCATAAAAGTGAGTTCAATATCTCTGTTGCTTTACTCTCTCTCACTCTCCTGCCTTCCAAAATGGGATAATGCAACAAGAAGGCCCTCATCAAATACAGCCCCCGATCTTGGACTTTCCAGCTTCCAGAACTGTGAGCCAAACACATTTCTTTTCTTTATAAATAATCCAGCCTCTGGTATCCTATTACAGCAGCTCACAAGATGAACTACTGTGTTTCCCTGAAAATAAGACACTGTCTTATATTTACTTTTTCTCAAGAAGACACACTAGGCCTTATTTTCAGGGTATGTCTTATTTTTATTAAGTATAATACAACAAACTACATTTATTCAAATACAGTTAAGTCATCTTCTTCGGGAACCTGATGGGGGAGCCGACCTTGTTGGTGGGGCTGGCGCTAGTGATGCGTGAACTCCTTTCCCCTAGCCATTCACACTGCGCAATAGGATGCCTGCCACCGCAGTTACCACAAGCACACCTGCGCAAGTGTGAATGGCTTGGAGAAAGGAGCTGTGGCAGATAAAAGGTATTCCCAGTCTTCCTTACTGCTCCATCCTGAAATGCAGGGCATGTATCTGCATAGCCACACTCATCAATGGGTCTTATTATTGGGGTAGGGCTTATATTTAACAAATGCATAGAAATCCTGCTAGGACTTATTGTTGGGGTAGGTCTTATTTTCGGGGAAACATGGTAAGTCAGCATACACGTAATTTTACATACACACGGAAATGTCATGTCACCTGTTTCTTTAGTGCTGACAGTTTTGCTTTCTTTTTTCCTTTTTATTTGGCTTTCTTGATTCCCTCCTCCCATCTCAGACCATCCTCCCAAGCAGGTCACCCAACCAAGCAGGTCACCCAACTTAACAAACTAGTCTCAATTCTCTCATTATTTAAAAACAAAAAATTGTTATTTCAGGTTAATTTGAGGGTACAAAGAATTAGGCTACAATGTTTGTGTTTGTTAGGTAGAGTCCTACTCATATTTGTGTCTTGTCCTCAAGGTGTGCCATATACCCTAACATCATGCCTATTAAGTGGGAGGACACTCAAACTCCTCCGTTAGTTTTCCCATCATTGTCATAATTCACCCCAAACTCATGGCATCACAGTCAGACACATGCAGATCTGTCTGTGAAGCATTGTGAATGATGCTCCCTTTACAACAAGCTTGTATTCATACACTGTCTTCGTCATACTTGTCCTGCTCCACACATCTGGCCAGTTGGTAGAGCCAATTGGTGCACTCTATTCTCTCCCCGTAACACTCCACGGCATGGCTATACCCTTGTGTGTTCACTGGTTCCTGCTTAAGGGCATTTGTTTGGCTTTGCCTTTCTGCGAATGATGTGGGTACCAGTGATGCTGCAGTAAGTATCCTCAGGCAGGTGGCCTTAAGTTTCTGTGAGATTCCCCAGTAGGAGGATTGCTGGGATAGAAGGTAGATACCTTTTTAGAGATGTAGCAAAATTGCTTTTCTAAAAAGCTATACTCCTTAACATCTCTAGCAGTGACGATCAAGAGGATATTTTTCTCCCCAGCCTAATAGGGGTCATTGTTTCCAGCCTTCTGGGAGTTGGGATTTTTCCAAAGCTCTGCCTGGCCTCAGAGTAGGGAATGAGTTGGAGGGTATGATGCACTGACTGGGCTGATTATGTGATTGGTTATCTGCATTCCCACCTCTGATAGCTTGTGAACTCCAAGGGAGTAGAGTCTGGCCACCCCAGCAGCCCCCAGTATCTGGCACATGGCCTGGCACAGAGAAGGTGCTCAATGAATATTGGCAGAATGGAAGAAGGCATGGATGGGTGGGTGAGGGCCAGGTGGGTGGGTGAAAGGACCAAGATGGGAGAGTGGGCAGGTGAATGGTGGAAGGTTGGATGAATGAAGGAATAAATTCTGAGAGCAAGCCACAGTTTCTGAGGGCTTCCATCTTTCCCCAGTCCTAGGTGTGAACAAATACAAAATTAGTAAACTACCAACTCCTCCCTTCACACTGAGGGATGGGAGCTGCGGAAAATGTGTCCCTGAGAGGGGAATTAATGAGCCATCGAGATTGTGGACAGGCTGAGTTGGTCCACCTTGCCCAGCTCATGCTGGCTTGAGACTCTCAAGGTACAATAACAAGTAGCCACGGCCTCCCTGCCTCTCCTGCCTGAAACCCTATGCTGCATAGCCCAGGGAAGGCTGTTGAGGGTTGAAGATGAGGCTCCCCTGGGAGGGCCCACCTGTGTGCTGAAAAGCTGGAGAGACACCTGTGCTCAAGACTTGATAAGATAACCAACATTTATTGAGCACTTAATGTGTGCAAAGGGGCTATGCCTTACATCCATCTCGTGGCTTTCCCATTAACCAGCTCTCTATTATTGGTAATTTACAAATGAGGAAAAGGGAGATCAGAGAGGTTTGTTCACTCATCTGAGGTCACACAGCAAGAAAGTGAGCAGTCGACTAAGCCTTAGCCAATGCTCTTATTCAGTGCTCTTTGCTACTCTTCTACACTGACTCAGAAGCATCTCACCTGGGCAGAAAGGACTCCAAACTCACTCCTTTTGCATGCTGGCCTCTACCTGGCAGCCCCAAGTCATGTTCCCCAAAGGGCCAAGCTGTTTCCATCTCTTCCTCCCTCCTCTGCCGTCTGGAGGTACGGAGTGGGGGAAATGTGGTGGTGAAGGGAGAAGACTCATGTTCTAGATCTGTCTCTGCTCTTTCCTGGGCCTCAGCATCCTCATCTGCAAACTGGGTTTCTATCTGTCCTTGAAGGGTGCTGTGTGAAGATTGCCGTATTCTTGGGAAGGAGATGGTGACCCCTGACCTTGCAAGGGCTTTCTCACCCACCCTGCAGGGCTATGAGTCTCAGTCCGGGAGGCCTGAGGGTCACCTCTGCAGTGACATAGCAATGAGGCCTCCATCCCTGACTCCACTCAGCCTTTCTCCTGCACCTTCTTCACCACTTCCATCATCTGCCCTGTCACCCTGTGTCTTGCTTTTGTGCTTTTGTCCCTGCTTTCACCTTGGAATTGACACCTAGACATGGCTTCTCTTGGCCACCTCAGGTAACTATTTTTTCCTGAAGCAGCCTAGCCGGGGAACTCTGGTTTAAACACCTAAGGAAGCATGTTCTCTGCATGCTCACCCTGGCCTCATTCATCCGTCCATCCAGTCATCTGATACACAGGTACTCCGTGCTCCAGACACTGTGCTAGGAACTAGGGAAATGGTAGTAAAAACACTCAGGGAATTCTCACGGACCTTATATTTTTCAACAAAGGATTAAGCAAATAAGAACATCAGTAAATGGGGTCTGGGAATTTTTCAGCCTCTTCAGTGTGGTCCAAGGGGTGGGTGGTGAATGAGTAAGGGTCGATTAAGTGCAATAGACACACTTTAGTCTGTACCTGAAATGGGGAGTGAGCTCCCTGTCATTGGAGGTATGCAAGCAGATTTTAGAAAACTCCTTTACAGATGCTGCATCAGTGAGAGAGTTGGACCAGGGACTTTGGAGCTCTGGGTGTCCATGACAGTGGGCTGGCTGCATGCCAGGACCCCTCCCAGGGGGAGCTGGTCTGTCTTCCTTGCTCCCAGCCTGCATCACACCGGCTTCTGGCTCCACCGGCCTCCTCCTGGGCCCGTCCTGCTTATGTGGCTGCTGTCCAGGGTTGCTGGGGTGATGCTAGATCCATGCTGTGTACTCTGAACCCACCAGCTTTTGGCCTTTTTCATGTTCTTTGGAAGCAGCAGCTGCTCCTATCTCCTGTCCAGGCTGGTCCCTTAGGTGGAAACCCATCTATCTGTGTGGGTGTTTCCGGGCACTGTGTTTGCACAGGAGCTCTTGGTTTTTCCAGGGGACTTTCTTCCTGGCTGTGCAGGGTAGAGTTCAAACCCAGGCTCTGCTGTGGGACTGTCTGAGTCTGAATCCTGCCCCCATCCTTAATCTTCCTCTGGGAGAAGCTTGCCAGCTGGTCTGGACCCTCTCTGTGTCTATTGAATTGTGACAAAGCTTCAGCCCCTCTCTGAGGGAGCCTGGATAGGCTTGGGTGATGAGGCAATCCTCCTGGTGAGGGCGCAGAGACCACAGTGCCCGTTATGATATTTCTACCCCTGTGCATTTCTCCAGGCAGAAGGCTGTGTGTCCATAGCCACAGATGGGCCTGCTTGTTCTCTGAACACCCCCACCCCCACCCCCAACAGCCCTGTCAGTTCTCTCCTATCCCTCCCCTGACCCTATGTTGGGAGTAGAACTTGGCCTGGGACACCTTGTTCTTCTGAAGTTCCATCCTTCCCAGACCCTGTGGGACCAAGTCCCTTCCTCCCTACCCTCAGCTTGGGAGACCTGAACACCACTCTACTAAAACCCACTGTTTAGCTTTAGGTGTGTCCCTTCTCCTCTCTGGGCCTCAGCTTCCCGTCCAAGGTTAGGGTTGGGTCAAATCAGTGACTTCAGAGAATTTCTTCCCTCCCCCTTTTTAATTTTATTTATAGCAAGATCCTTCCTTTGAATAAAATCTTAGTGAAACAGCATGAACAAGACTAAGACACAGGTGCAGATCTAGAAAATTCTCCTGCGAGGACAAAGGCATAGTTAGGGACTAGAAAGGGAAGAAGCGGAGCAGGCAAGATCGAGAATTCCCTACTGGGCTACTTGTCCTGCCAGAACTCATCTGTCCCATCATAACTAGGAGAGGGACTCTACCTAACCAATTCAAATATTTTGACCTGGTTATTTGTACCCTCACACGAACCTCAAATAAAAAATCACTAATAAAACAAATAAAATGACATATCCAGAAGGCTGGAGGGCTAGAAGCATCAAATTTAGGGCTGTAATAAAAAGAAAAACAAAACTCGCCTGCCTCATGTCCCATTCTCTCACGTTCCTGGCCGCTTTCTGTTTAGGGCCAATGAATATAGATGGTCCTCAACTTATGATGATCCTTCAACTTAGGATTTTTTGATTTTCTGGTGGCAGGAAAGTGATAGACATTCATTCCCTGTACAACCATTCTAATTTTCACTTCAGTATGGGACTCAAAAGATGACATCAGATACTGACCACTTTATCACAAAATAGGCCTTGTGTTATAGGATTTTGTCCAACTCTAGGTTAATTTAAGTGTTTTGAATGTGGTTAAGGCTGGCCAGGCTGAGCTATGCTGCTTGGTAGGTTAGGTGTGTTAAACACATTTTTTTTCTTCTTTGAGACAGAGTCTCACTCTGTTGCATTCCATACAGTGCTGTGGCATTATAGCTCACAGCAACCGCAAACTCCAGGGGGCAAGCAATCGTCCTGCCTCAGTCTCCTGAGTAGCTGGGACTAGAGGCACCTGCCACAATGCCCACCTAGTTTTTCTATTTTTAGAAAATAGAAATAGAAAGTGAGATGGGGGTCTCACTTTGCTCAGGCTGGGCTCAAACTCCTGAGCTCAGGTGATCCACTCACCTCGGCCTCCCAGAGTGCTGGAGTTACAGGTGTGAGTCGCTGTCCTGGTATTTTGAACTCACAAGATTGTCAGCTTCTTATGGGTGTACTGGGAGGGAGCAACCCCATTGCAAGTCAAAGAGCATCTGTGTCTGGTTCTACAAAGACAAACAGATTTGTATCTTAACCGGGGCATCCCAGAGACTTTCAGCCGCAGGAGATGCTAAGTGGGGGCGGCAAGAGGGCTGTGGGGCCTGGATAGGCTCCTGAGAGCAGGTGGGCCGTTGGCAGAGATGTGAGCAGCTTCTTCCCAGCACTGAGCAGCACGTTTTGTTTATAATGGTAAGACTTCTGACTTCACAGTGAGAGTATTTTGGGAGAAACTGTCTCTCCTACATCTGGATTGGGGCAGGGACCAGCTGTTGCTCCCGTCTCTGTGTTCACACTGCTGTCACTCGTGGGGATGGGCCGCCAAGCACTGGGAGGGGCTTGGATCCCTCTGAATTCTCCCCTTCCTGCTTTCCCAGCACATCCGCTGGTCTTGTTGGAAGACTCTGGTGGAGGCAGCCGCACCCAGACGGCTGAGGCCCAGGGTCAGGGTTTGGCCTCCCCTGCTGAGCTGCAGGGTCTCATCTATAGGACCCGGTGACTAGTAGGACCCACCTTGCTTAGAGGAGTGCAGATGAAGTGGGTGTGGGCACATTTTCTTTTTCCCTGCAACTGAGTGTTCTGCAAACAGAGATGGAATCAGGAAGCCTATGCCTTCTGGGACTCAAGCCAGTGCACTTAGTTCTGGGGCATCTTTCCTTACTGCGCACACTCACCCTCTCAGGCACACATGTGACCCCAGCACATGTGTGGGGTACACCTTCAGGTACACAGGGAGGCACACCCACGAGTGCTGCACGCTCAGCACACACACGGCCTCCTCGCCTTCCTGCTGGTATTGTGAAGGGGCCAGGAGGTGAGGAACTGGCAATCTCAGTGCCCCCATCTGGAATCATCAGGGCTGGGCCGAGACATGGCTCTGGGGGTCTGGGAGGAGAGGTCAAGGGTGACCTTGGCTCAGGATTAAGGCTGATTGCTGGGAGTGGCTTGCCTGCTTTCTGTTGTTTCTTTGCATGAGGAGTGGGCGGCAAAGCTGGGAGAAGCAGGGAGATGAAGGGGTCGCCCCAGCCCTGCTTTCTACCTTGGGTCTCCATTTCCTCATCTGTAAGACAAGAGGGGTAATTTAGCATCACTAAATCCTGCTCAGCCTGAGGACAAAACGCTGGAATAGCATGGGATTCTGCTGCTAGTGCTGCAGTAGATTCAGGGCAGGAGAAATCAGGCTGGCAAGAGGCAGCCACGGAAGGCTTCTTGGAGGAGGAGCACTTCAGCCAGGCTGCTTAGCCAATTCCTGCTGCAACAGAACCCAGAGCTGGGCAGCCCTTCAGGGAGCCGGTGTCTGGGAGTGACAGGACCTGGGCCACTTTCTTGCTATTGCCTGTGATGTGCACCCTGTGTGCGGTTCCTCACATGCAGGACCCTGCAAGGTCGACAGCATCACCCCCATTTTATAGGACATGAAACCAAGCCTGGGGTCTTACGACCAAGAAGAGCTGTAAGTTAGAGCCAAGGTAGGAATGCCCAGCCTTCTGCCTGAATCGCAGGAGCCCTCACGATGTCCCCATCTCCTGCTGTTGCCCTTGTGTCCTTCTCTACACCTGGTCCCGTCTCATTCAATCCAACCCTGAGTTCTCTGTAAGTAACAAAGTGACTCCCTTTGAATGGCAGAATCTAGAGCCCTATAACATGCAAATTAGAGCCTGGGACCCTTAGAAATATGAGTTAGAGTCTCCTGTGTTTCTATTCAGTTCAGCCCAGGTGGGTTAGTAACATGCTCCCGGGGTCTCTCTGTCCCATGGTGATGCCCCTTGCTCGGGAAGAGAGTGGGCTGTAACCCCATCTTTCTGCTTTCCGCTGAGGGTGACTAAGGCTGCCTCATTGTCCTCCAGTGGGGACAGCGGAGGGAACACTAAAGATGAGCGTCACTATCTGGTCCAGCTCTTGTGCTTTTACATGAATGGGGCTCTGTCTCTTTCACAGGTGCTGGGGCTGGGGGTTTCACAAGGCTAAGGAATAGCACTTGTATCACAGACGCCTCCTGCAGGCGGGGCCCTACCTGGCTCCTTTCCCCTGGAATCCCCTGTGTCTTGAGTCAAGTGACTGTGCAATGGACAGTCCTTGAAAGTGTGAACCATAGAGACATTTGTGAAGATTAAATGAGGTAAAATATGGTGAGGGCCGGCGACACAATAAGTGGTTGGTAAATGTCACATCCACATTCACACAAAGTGCTTGGGACAGTCTCTGGCAAATAATAATACAACTCATGGTAATTTGGAATGTGGGGACAATTAGGGCTTATAAGTTCTATAGGATAACAACAGAGACCGAGATACAAGTTCTGCAGTAACAGTCATTACCCTGAGCATACGTTACATGCCAGGTCGCTCGTCAGGTGTTGGGCAAACCTCATTGTTATTAAATCTGCCCCAGGGGGCAGGGGCATTTCTATATACCCATTTCCCTGAGGAGGAAACTGAGGCTCACAGCTGCCATGACTTACTCGTAATTTCAAAACTAGGAAAGGGGAAAGCCAGGATTTGAACCTGCCTTCTTTGTGGAATATCCCCCAACCTCAGTCTTTCATGGGCTACTTGACAGTTTTTGCCCCATGGTTTTCCTAATGTTGTTCTTTAAATCCACTTTACATTAACTTACTTATAGCCTTAGTCTTAGCAATAATATCCATGATGTCCCAAGTTGGAAATGATAATATTTATATACATAATAAAATATTCGGCCGGGCTTGGTGGTTCACGTCTGTTGTCCCAGCACTGTGGGAGGCCGAGGCAGGTGGATCACCTAAGCTCAGCCAAGTTCGAGACTAGCAGAAGACCAGCATGAGCCAGAGTGAGCCAGAGTGAGACCTCGTCTCTACAAACAAACAAACAAACAAAAAAATTCAAGATTTAAAAAATGTTGCGTGTGTGTGTGTGTGCACAGAGTCTACTACCATTTTCCAGACACTGAGGTGTTTACAAGTCATTTTGGGACTTGCTGACCCAGTTCAGCTCTCTTATTCATGGTGGGAGGGTTACACAGAGAAGTTCAGTGATTTGCCTAAAGCCACACAGCAAATGCAGCTCAGGCCTCCTGAGTCCCAGGCCCGGCAGCATCTCTTGCTCCTGCTAGGATGTACGTGAGGAGAGGCAGAGCTCACCCAGGGGCAGGCCCCACGTGACTTTGGAAGGAGAACAGGCTCAGTGTGACCAACACCAGCTCTGTTAACCCCCAGAGGCCCCCCCTTCAGGAGTACTCTTCATCCCATTTTAAAGATGAAGGGATTAAGGCTCAGAGAAGGGAAGCACCTCTCTAGAGGACGCACAGCCAGTAAACTGTGAAGCTGGGATTTGAATTCCAGGTCTGGGTGTTGTGTTTGGAGATTGTGGTTAAGGATATGTGGACCCAGTAGAAGGGACGCTGCTGCCTGGGTTCGTGATGATATGGTGGACACAGTCCAGCTGGGAGCCTTCAGTTTGGGGCTGACTAGTCTCTCCCTCCTGGTCTGAGATGTCGATGCTGCTGTGTCTTTCTGCTTTCTGGAATAGATTTAGGTTGCAGAGGCCTTTGCCGCAGCTGACGTGCTGCATATTTTTAACTAAGAGAAAAATGTCCTAGACCTTCTGAGCTTCCCGCCAGCCGTACCTCCTTGGGACCAGGAATGCAGCCTGCTTCCTGCCTTCAGTAGCCTCTCATTTTCTCCCTAGCCCCGGCAGCCCCGTCTTCTCAAGGCGAGACGGCTAAAGGTCTTGGGAATTTTCGTAAAACTCTTAAACCTGGCGGCAAGCCAAAGGGAAACAGCTCGGGAAAGGCTGATGCTGTCTGGGAGATGATAGAAATATGGCATTCCTGCAGCAGGCAATTTCTGAATTTACGGGGGGCAGCAGGCAGGTCCATGAGCAACTGGCCCTCCCCGATAGCCAGATCTTTGCAGCACCCGGAGACGCAGCTGGAGGGAAAATAAGACGAATAATTGCAGCCGGTTATGCTGCTTTTGCCATGGGCCAGTGTTAATCAGCCTCTCTGTGTTATCGCAACAAAGTCTCATGAACTGGATGAGGTGGGTGCTATTGTCCATCACTTATCAGCTCAGAGGGAGACACAGCTCAGAGAGGTGCAGCAACAGGCCCAAGGTCACACAGCCAAGAAGTATCTACCACTATACCACCCTGTCACACACTTAGACACATACACACTTACATATGTACACACACAGACACAATACATGTATGTACACAACAACACACATGCGCAGAGGTACAGAGACACAACACATTACACTCACAACACACCACGCACACACGGGTGTGGCACACAGACGTGTACGTAGCATGCATGCACATACCACACACATTGGATGCAGTGCTCACACAAACACATATGCGTGTACTCACACTACATGCACACATGCATTAACTAATTTACACAATCTGAAACCTGAAACCAAAGTGCTTACCTGGCTTTCTGGAGCAGGGCCAGGTCTCTGTCTCTCAGACCCTGAGAGCTTCAGCTTCCTTCCGCCCCTCCCGCTCCCCTCTGAGATGTTTGCTGTGGTTCTAGCCAACTGGCCAGATGTGCTTCACAGCCCAGGATGTCTCAGAGACCCAGAGGCTGAGAAGGTTGCCAGACTGCCCCCAGATCTCTCCATGACACCGTTCAGCCCAGGTGGAGAGGACACAGTCCCCTCAAAGGGACCTGTTGCACCACAAGTGCACATCGTGTGGAGGCAGCTGGGGGTGGGGGTGGGGTCTAGATTCTGTGGTCCAGCAGGAAGCCTAAGGCCGAGTCCAGCTTGGAGTCAACATGAGCCTGGGGCTGGGCCTCTGCTTTTCCTGAGCCTCGTTTTCTACCTCATGCGTTGGGGATGGCATGGCCAGCTTGGCCTCCCAAGGGTGTGGTGGGGGACTGTGCCCAGGTTGAAGTGAAAGGATGTTTAAAGATCTCTTCGTTCCCAGTTTGCTGATGGAGAAATGGAGGCCCCTGATCGCGCCCGAGAGTCAGTGGCAAAACTGAACTCAGAAACCCAGCCCTACAAGTCTTGGCCGGATAACTTTTTATATCTAACTAACCAGCTCCTTTGGTGGCAATAGGGAGCAGAACACTGGAATGAAAAGATTGTCGTGTTTTCTGGCTAGCAGGCCTGTTCTGGTGTTTCTGTTTTGCCCCAAGATATTTTTCTCAGGGGTTCCTGATGAGCAAGCTGGAATGTCTCTGAGAAGCGTCCAATTGGTCCAAGTACCAATGCCTTCCACATAACAGTCACTCCTCTTCAAACCCTGTGCCCTGTTCTGCTTCATCCCAGGATCCCTGATCCACCGCTGGGATTTCAGAAGCTTCGGGTCAAGGGCAAGGACATAAGAACAATAATGCTGTGCACTGATGCTGCTGAGTGCTGAGTTTGGGCTGTCCCTCTCCTCTCAGGCAGGTGACACAGGGGGCTGGGTGTCAGCTCAAATCCCAGCCAGGACTCTCATCAGCTGGGTGACCTTGGGCATGTTGCCTGACCTTTCTCTGCCTCAGTTTTCTCATCTGTAAAATGGGAATGACCACATGTCATGAAGCTTAAATGAGACGACAGTTGGTGCAACTCTCTCAGAACCGGTGCAGGGAGCACTTGGTTGTTCATCAAGCCCGTTTTCCAGAGAGGGAGGAATAAGTCTGAGGTGGCTCAGCACCAGAAGAAAAGCCCTGCAGCTCGTCTGTGGCGCACCGCAGGCTCTGGGTGAGGTGTGCCTTTGCTTTTGCAGCTCCTCCCTATGGAACAGACTCAGGTTGTCTGCAGACAGCACGCTTGCCCATCCTAATCTCTCTTTTCAGAAACAAATCCCTGTAACTTGTCCCTGAAACACTCCTCAGACTCAGACCTATAAAAAGCTGACCAGGGCTGTTATTTTAAGGACTGTCATGCATTTCCCTCCGAGGGTCTCTGTTGGAACTGGCCTGCCATTCCCACGAATGGTGGCAAAGCTCTGGGCTGACTTTCAAGAGCAAGGAGCTGAAAGAGTGTAGCAGCTACTGCTCAGGGTGGGGGAGCTAAATTTATACTCTGAAGAGGGGCAGCCCCCCTACCAACCCTTTTCCTCCTCCTTCAGCAGCCTAAGCACTTACTCTTCTGCTCTTAGGACCTTCTGGGTAATCCTTTTACAGATGAGGAAACCATGGCTCAGAAAGGCACAGCACTTTTTCCCAAAGACACACGGTAATAAAGACTTCTGGTTACAAGGCCCCTCCCCACCTGCCTCTTTTCTTTCTCTGCTACCTCTTCTCCTTTTCTCTGTCTCCTGCCTTTCCCCTTTCTTCTTCTTTTAGGCCCATTAAGCCCTCCTTCCCTCTTCTGGTTCTTTCTCCAGAAGTCTTTTCTACTCCCTCCTGCTTTTTTAGTTCTGATCATTACCACGATAACGCTGCAAACAGGAGAGAGCAATGATGTTCAGCAGACGTTTGAGATTCTCCTGGACCCTGGGGGCCATGCTTAGCCCATCCCATGCACAACGCCCTCCAACAACCTGGAGGTGGACACCTTCTTGTACCATTTTAGCAGCAAGGGAAGGGCAGGTGGACCCACAGGAGGAAGGCAACTGCCAAGGTCACACATTTTTCTAGAGTTTGGGGCTGGGGTCTCACTTGAGGTCTGGCTGACTTGCAAGACACTATATTTTATACACATGCTTTAAAAAGTGAGATCTAACTTACAAACTACCAAGCACACTCAGTTTAAGCAAGCACCTTTGCTTTCATTTTTACATAAGTATTCAATACGTATGTACTGCCTGTCAGTAAACAGCATGATTCCAGCTCCAGAAGGATTCCCTCATGCCAGCCTCCCAGCTGACACCCGGAATTCACAATCTTAACTCAAAACCGTGGTCCTGGTCATATCTGGGCTGGAATCCCTGTTGTGTGACGTCAGACAAGTTGATTCACCCCTCTATGCCTCAGTTTCTTGATCTGTAAAATGGAGCTACAATCTTCTCCCGTACAAGGCAACGCAGAAGAACCCTGTCCCAGGTTAACAGCAAGCCCAGGCCAGAAATGTGGGTCTTGTTGCTAATATTATTAATATACCAGAGCCTTGGCTCCCCCAGCCACCAATGGCCCTGGAGGTTGAGTGGCTGATCAGGTCCCCAACTTCTCTTGGAGTCCCCACTTCCTAGCCTGAGAAGACCCCATGGAGCCGGCCTGCTTCTCCGGGGAAATGAGGCACGGTGGCCCCTGACCCCTGCCGCTTGCCGACCCCCAGGTCACAGCCTGTAAGAGGCTATCCGCGCCCCCCACCCTCAATGCCTGTGGCCCCCCCTGGCTGGCAGGGCTGCGCCGCCCGCACCCATTCATGTATTTTGTATTATAAAATGACTGCTGTCGCCATGGCAACATAAAAGGAGCCGATCTCATTACTGGGGCCCGGACACATTATTTTCTCCAAGGAATTTCTTCTTTTCATTATTTCCCTCCAAAGGTCAGTTATCCTCTCAGGCGGGGCGGGGGGTGGCGGGGGGGTGGGTCTTCGAAAGGTGAGCCGGATTCATGGCAGAATTCCCCTGGCGGAATTTACAATCATTTTGCCTTTTTCCCCTGCTCTAACACTGTTGGAGAGATTTTCTTGCAGCCAGGCAGTTCTCCTTAACCCCTGCAGCCCCGTCAGGCAGCAGACAGGCCGTCCCTGTTGGGCCACCCTGGGAATTCCCACCTCTTACCAGTTACCTGCTGCTGCCCGACTTCAGGTCCTGAGAGGTGGGGAGGTCTGGACTTTGCATGAATTGCCACTGAGGACTGGGAAGCTCAAAGGTGACTTGCCTTTTCCTTCTCGTGCTCTCACTGTCCTCTCACGGGGCAAATCACCCCTTTAAATATTGATACTAGTGATGATGATAATCCATATTGATATCTGGAATTCAGCATAGCATGGAGCAATTCAGAGTTTCAATTCCAGAGTCAGATGGGTCTGGGTTCAAATCTGGCCTCTGCCAATTTCAGGCTATATGACCTTGAGTAAGTTGCTCTAGCTCTCTCAGCCTTGTTTCATCATTGGTAAAACAAGCCTTATCCTGGTAGCTACCTCGCAGGTATGAGGTAAGGATGGAATGAGATATGTGTGTAAATCACTGAGCAGGGCACCAGGCACAGGAGCAATAATAAATATTGGGGATTATTTATCTTTAGGGATGTGTGTGTCCATTGTGTGTATCAGTTTTCTATTGCTGTAAAATAAATCACCCGCAAGACTTAGTAACTTAAATCATTTGTTATCTTCCATAGTTCCTGTAGAGGGGGAATTTGGGGCAGCTCAGTAGGACAATTTTGGGTTAGGGTTTCTCTTGTTTTTGCAGTTGGATGTCAAGGGCTGCAGTCATCTGAAGTTCTGTTCAGGGCTGGAAGATCTAATCCCAAGGTGGCTCCCTCATGGCTGGCTTTTGATCAAGGGCCTTCGTTCTTCTGAATCTCCATATGGATCTAGCCTCAGGGTTGCTTGAACATCCTCACAAAATGGCGGCTGGTTTCCCCCAGAACGTGTGACCTGAGAGAGCAAGGTGGAAGCTGTGACGACTTTCATGGTCAGTCTCAGACGTCACATGCACACTCATGTGTACCTTATTCTATTGGTCACACAGGCTAGGTCTGATTCAGTGTGGGAGAGGAGTACACAGAGATGACCCTGTGATTCCTCCTTTACCTAGATGATCTCATTTAATCTTCACTTACAATGAAGGTTCCAGACTGACTCTCATTTTACAGAAGAGGAAATGAAATTAAGCCTCAGAGAAGCCATGTGATTTTCCCAAGGCTTGAAGACTACCCAGCCTGCTTCCAGGTCTGGGTTCTTCCTCCCACTCCCTATTTCTCATGGACCCAGTAACTATGTTGATTGTATTCTGCTGGGTGTAAAGAGATGGAGAGCTTCTAGAAAGAGAGACTTTGGGTAGCCTGAGTCTGTACTGCAGCTGCTCGGGGCAGAGCAGTGCACAGACACTCAACAAGTGAAGCCAGTCAAAACACTCCCCCCGTGGAAGCCAGTAGAGGAAGCATGTTTGTAAAACTGACGGCGTTTTTGTTGACAGGCAAATGTCTATATTACATGGCAACAAATGGCTGGAAGATGCAAAAACACAGTCAATCATCAGGGATTTTTTTTCTCTTTAAAAAAGAAAAGATCTCCCACCATCAGACAGGATGAGTGATGTTTGCTTTGTGTTTGCAGATCCTTTGCCCTGAGTTAGCATGTTCTTGGGGTGTGGCTGTGGAGACTCAGAGGAAGCTCAAGTCCTATTGAACCAAGAAGAGAAGGGTCTTGGGGATATTTTCAGGAAGGGGGTAGCTGCTGATCCAAAGGAGGAAGGCGGTGCTGGGATGTGGTGCTACTCCACAGAAAGAAAGATAGGCCTGGGGGTGGGGGGAGCCAGGGCACTAGATCTGGTCCGGGGGTAAGGGGAGCCAGGGCACCAGATCTGGTCTAGGGGTGAGGGGGTGAGGGGAGCCAGGGCACCAGATCTGGTCTGGGGGTGAGGGGGTGAGGGGAGCCAGGGCACCAGCTCTGGTCTGGGAGTGAGGGGAGCCAAGGCACCAGATCTGGTCCGGGGGTGGGGGGAGCCAGGGCACCAGATCTGGTCCGGAGGTAAGGGGGCATGAGGAATGCCAGGGTACCAGATCTGTTGTCAGTGGCTTGTTTCTTGGCTCATTTTGGTTCAGAATTTCCAGCTGACTTTGAGAAGTGTGACATTCTTCAAACTCTGATGTGCTCAGAGCCTTCTAGGCTAGCTGGTGCGAATGCAGATACCTAAGCCCAGCCTTAGACGTTATTATTTGTAAGGCCAGGGAGGGTGGCCTAGGTGTCTGTATCCCACAGATAATAATGTGGGTGGTCCTGGAGCCACTCTTGGAAAATCACACATTGTGGAGGAAAACCAGTGTTCCCTGGGCCCAGCACACGCTTAGTCATGTCAGGCCCAGCTGGGCTGCATCTCCAGGAAGCCATTTCCGATCCCCCTCTTTCATAGAGCAGGTCATGGCCTATAACTACCCTTTGCCTACCTTCCTCTCCATTTTTTTCTGGCTCAGTTTCTCAGACCCACACTGGGAAAGCCTGATGTCAGTTCCTCAAATAGGGAAGCCACTGGTTCAGTCATCCATTCATTTTATGAGTCTTTACTGAACACCTTCTGCATGACAGGCACTGAGGATACAGCAGTGACTGAGACAGGGGTCCTCACAGAGCCCGCAGTCTAACGGGGGTGATGGGTAAAACTAGCTAAAAGACAAATGTACAAAGTATCTATAAACTGTGAGTTTCCCAAGGGAATAAATACAGATGGAGATCTAGGAAGAAACCACTTGGCACTAGAGGGCTGGGTGGGGAAGTCCTCTATGAGGATGGGATTTTAGGGTTGAGATCCAGAGGTGAGAGGGAGGCTGATTCTGTGAGAAGTGGGACAATTCCCATCTGGGCAGAGAGAACAGCACATGTAAGAGTCCTGGGTGGCCAAGTTCCAGAAGTGTTCCAGACATGGACAGAAGGCCAGTGTGGCTGGAGGGGAGTGGATAAGGAGTTGTGAGGGGCAGATCACTGTGAGGTGGGAAGGGTTAGACAGCACACTGACTATAGTAGAGATTGCATTTTATTCAGAATCAGAAAAAGAGTCACTGGAGAGCGTCATATGGTTAGAATTTAAAAGGCTCACAGGAGGCTGTTCTTTGGCTCAGATCCTTATCATGTAAAGTACCAGCATGTCATCCATTTCCTAAAATCTTGCAGTAAGGGTGGCTATTACTACTGTTATGACTTATGACCTCAGATGCCACCTCCTCCAGGAAGCCTTCCTTGCCTCTACTCTGGCAACTTCACATTCACCTGCACCAAAGCAGTGGTGATGAGTATGTGGATGCACCACAATACACCAGCATACTCACCGAAGTGTAGCTAATGTCCCTTTTGCTGGATGGCCAACTCCCAAAGGACTCAGCTTGTGTATGATGTGTCCTCCCAGTACGAGTGTGGCCTGGCACAGAGGAGCGAGTGCATGGCATGGTGGTAATGGTGAAATTGGGCTGGGTTCACTCCTGGGTCTGCTGTCTGCTAGCTGGGCAACTTGGAAGTCTCCTTAACCCTCAGTTTCCCCTTCTGGGAAGCAGTGGGCTGCTGCAGTGACTGGGGAAACAGATGCCTGCAAACCACTCATGGTGAGTGCCAATGGCCATTTGCTGCCCTTGCCTCCCTGTGGCTGGAAGCTATCTGCTGGGTAAAGGCTCCTGGGCAGCCTTGACTACCCGTATTGCTCCCACCCGCTGTCCCTGCCTGCTCACAGCCGCCCGTGGATGGAAGTTTGGCTTATCCAGGACTCAAGCATTGGTTACGGGCATGTTTAGGTTTGATATCTGGCTGCTGGTTTTAGTTTCTTAGATTTCACTTTGGCAGGATTAACCATCTGAATCCACTTGGGAGATCTGCCTGGGGATTTATGGTGACCTGGGCACTTGATGGTGAACAGGCCAGAAGGAGCCAGGAAAGGGCCTGGGGCTGGGGGCGCTGGACCCCTGGGGCTGATTCTTTGGTTCAAAGGACAGAAGGACATGTACCCTGGGAGGAGATGGAGCCTGCAGGATATTGTCCTCCAGGTGGGATGCCTGGAGCTGGGGTTGCTCTGTATGCATCTGTCCCTCCATCTGTCTATCTGTTAGGCGATTATGTACTGAGCGCTGACTGTGCCTGGCACTGAGGACGCAGCAGAGGACAAGCCTGATGCTCTCCCTGACCTCGTGGAGCTGAGGCACCACACAGAATGGAAAAGGAGCCAGTGCTTCCTTAGCTCCTTACAGACCCTGGAAATTTCCCCCATGTGACTTTTTGTGTTCATAAGCACCCAAAGTTGGTTTGTTGCCCACTTTCCAGATACCAACAAATGAGGTTCAGAGAGATGAAGCCAACTACCCAAGGTCATAGGCTCAAGGGTGGACGCACTGGACTTTGCACCTAGCCTGCCTGATTTTCCAGCACTCCCCCCACCCCTGCCACCTCATCTTACTGTAGAAGGGACAATCTGATGCAAGGATCCCTTGAGTTCAGGAATTCAAGACTAGCCTGACCTGAGCAAGAGACCCCATCTCTATCAAAAATAGAAAAAGTTATCCAGGCATTGTGGTGGGCGCCTATAGTCCCAGATGCTCTGGTGGCTAAGGCAAGAGGATTGCCTGAGCCTAGGAGTTTGAGGCTGCTGTGAGTTATGATGATGCCACTGCACTCTAGCTGGGGCAGCAGAGTGAGACTCTGTCTCAGAAAAACAAAAACAGCAACAACAATAAAAAAGAAGGGACAATCCAACTCGGAAGTTTCCATTCTTTCCCTCCTCTGTACTGAACAGAGTCCCAGCCTGGATCTTCCTGAGATGGTATCCGTGTCTTCTGCACTCTGGTTCCCCATGAATCCCAGCGTGTAGCTCAACTGGCAGCAAGGGTGCCTCATCAGGGCACCAAACAGAACCAATTCCAGAATCCTGCCTTTTGAGCCCTGGTAACCCACCTTGTGCGGGAAGCCTTCCCTGTTTGACCCAGCAATGTGGACCTTACCTTCCTCTATCTGACCCCAAGGAGTCCAGACTGTGGCATCATCTGTATCAGTACCCTCCTCATCCTTATCCCCTTCCACGCCTGACTGGCAGGTATTGATAAAGCATTTACTGGAATGAACTGTGCAGTGGTTAAGGACACGGTTTCTGGGTTCAGGGAGTCTGGGATGAGGGATGAGGCCCTGGATAAAAGTCCCTTTACTACCTAGAGCTTCCGTATGTTCATCTCTAATGTCAAAAGGTTACTCTGAAAATTAAGTAGGATAGAGTTTAGAGCAGGGGTCCTCAAACTTTTTAAATAGGGGGCCAGTTCACTTGTCCTGTGAGCCCAGGACAAGTCAGCTGCTAAGCCGGACAGGCAGCGGTGGCAAAAACACTGGCGGGCTGGATAAATGTCCTAGGCGGGCTGCATGTGGCCCGC
The DNA here is from genome assembly GCF_000181295.1 of Otolemur garnettii. Taxonomy (NCBI): domain Eukaryota; kingdom Metazoa; phylum Chordata; class Mammalia; order Primates; family Galagidae; genus Otolemur; species Otolemur garnettii. The sequence continues at coordinate 2,455,604 of NW_003852433.1, read as the reverse complement.
GGGCCGTAGTTTGAGGACGCCTGGTTTAGAGGTCTCTTCCCCTGCACCGAGTAAGGGTGTGACTCTGGGAGACTTTAGAATGCAGCAGCGATAGTCAGGAAATTGCTCTCCCCAGTAGAGCTCCTGATGACTTGCTAAGAGCTAGTGAAGAGCTGTGAACAGTGGCTGAACACCTCTTATTTTAACTGCTCAGATCAGGGCTGCAGAGGAGCTTTGGAAGAATGCATATCACATGTTTACTGCTGAGAGAGGATCAAGACACATGAACAGACCATCCTGAGAGGTGTGTGTCTGAGCCTTCTCTCCTGAGCCCAAGGTCTTTCCTCTGGGGCTCCATGACATTCTGCAGCTTGGGGCACAAACCTCAGGTTCCCAAGAACTTCTCAACCCCGCTTGCTCATTATCATTCCTGCCAGGCCCAGACCTCTAACAAACCCCATTCATCAGGCAGATGCATCAATAATCCAGATGCATCTTTTGGGTAATTTTTTTATTTTTTAGTGGCTGTCGGGGCATTTGTTCTTGTGAAGGCCCTGGAAAATGCGGGCTTTGGTGCTGAAGCACTCGGCTTCACGCAAAACACCGTGAGTGCTAAAATTTGCTTCTTTTTGATTTAGTCTCTTGCTAGCTTGAAGGACTGGATTTTATAACAGGTCAATTTCAGACCATTTGATATTGATATATGAAGATCCTTAGGGATTATTGAATGCATTTTTCATCCAGCTGCGATAGTATCATATAAGGAAAATGGGATTGACTGTTAAGTACAAATTGAAAAAGACATGGTCATTTAAGATAACTCCTTATCTGTATACAAGGAAATGGTATCAGGGAAATAGACCACCAGTTGACAGAAATAAATTTCACCTTGGGTTCTTCCTCCACGCACCTCCTCAACTGCTGTTCGCACTCATCTGGGATTATTCAATTATTCTGGGAGCCCTTTCCTGGGGCCCCTGTTAGAGGACGCATGTGCAGGGAGAAGAAATTCTCTGCTGCTTTATTCTGGAAGGAAGGATTGGCTAGGAGGAGCTGGGACTGAACGAGGTAAACCTTGGGGAGTTTGGAATGGGACAGCTTTAGCCTGGACTATGGCAGGTGTCCCCACAGAGCCTCTGATGCTCTCTAGAACAGATGAAGAGCTGAGAACAATGATTCCACACCGTTTTTTCCATCCCCCAGGCTCACTTATGCGACTGCCGTTGCTCACACTGGGGCATGTGTTCTGGGCAACAGGCTGTGGATCCTGACTCCTGCAATTGGAACTCAGATCTCTGTGACACACTGTAGCTCACACAGTCCGCCATGTGAGCAGTCCCTGGTTCTGCCTGCCTGCATCACGCACAAGCAGGGTGGATTTGAAATCCAGTTGGAAAACTCCCCAGCCCCCCCAAATGTCGCTTTTGCTGGCCAGTGGGATGGCTGGAAACTTGTCCCTCGCAAGGTAAGGGCACTGGCCTGTTTCTGTTCTCTCGGCGCCTCTTTCTCCAAATCCCAGTGCTGATGGTAGGAGAAACGGGCTGTTGCTTTTATTTCCTCCCCAGGTCCTACCTGTGGGGAGGTCAGCAGGGAGGTGTGTGTGCTGGGTCCTCGAGACCCGTGAACCCCCCAAGGAGGACAAAGCTCGGGGTGGATGTCTGCCGCATCCCTCAGGTGAGTGGAGTGCTGCCCCAGCCCGGCTCTGCTCACCCTGCAGTGGGAGTTGACATCAAAAATTCCCTCTGATTTTGCAGAGGAAAGAGCTTTCAGAGACCCAAGCAGGGGTGTCCAACCTGTGGCCTGCAGGTAGCGTGCAGAGTATTGGAGGACTGCTTTGCTCATCAGTGGTGTCAGATATCAAGAAAAGTATAGACTAAAACATACATATATGTACATTTTTTAGGAAAGTATCTCAAGAGTGGAAAAATAAATATCCAATGTACTCAATACTATTATGAAACCAATATATAATCACCTACACATTCATACAAATGATAAAACACAACTACAGTCCAGAAAGAAGGAGGGAAGGTGGGGAGGGTGGGAGGAAGGAGGGTATTTGGTGGGACCTCACCTATTGCGCACAATGCAATGGTACATTTCAAATCTATTAAGAGTAGAGTATAAATGTCTGACCACAACAAATAAGTAAGTGAGGTGATGGTTATGTTAATCAGTTTGATGTAAGCATTCCACATTGTATATCAAATCAGCACACTGTACCCCATAAATATACACAGTTATGCTTTAATAAAAAAAAAGAAAAAAGTATGCATGGACCTTTTCTTTCGCTTATTGGCTATCATTAGTGTTTGTGTATTTAATGTGTGGCCCTTCTCTTATTCTTCCATTGTGCTGCAGAAGAGAAACGAGGTTGGACACCCCTGCAAGGGGACCAGGTGATCTGGGCCTAAAAGCCCTTTACTATTCCTGAGGACCTATTGTGAGCCAGCTGAGCCACTGATGAAAACTGGGCTAATCTCTTTATCTGCATAATTTTGTTAGAACTCACAACACCATCACCCCCGATGGATACATTACAGGAACATCACCAGCTAAGCCTTGTGACTTCCATTTTACAACCAAGGAAACTAAGGCTCAGAGACAGGAAATAACTTGAACATGTCACATAGATAAGTTAGTAGAGAAATAACTTAAATCTGGGGTTGTTTGGCTCTAAAAGAATTAATTCATCCATCCATCCATTCTTTTTATCCATACATTCTCTTACGCACCTTCCCTCCCTCCCTTCCTGCCTTCCTTATATTCATCTATCTATCTATCTATCCATCTAGAATTCCATTGACCCAATCAACCATTCACTTATTCATCTATCCATCCACTCATCCACCTATCCATCTATCCATTCATCTATCCATTCATCCGTCCACCCACCCATCCATTCATCCACTCATCCATCTATTCACCCATCCAGCTATCCAGTGTTAACCAAGCCCATGCCAGGCACTAACCACCCTTAATTATAATGAATGATCCTGAGGATCAGAGGGGACCCTAATGCTTTTTCCTAGGGCCACCCCATCTTGGGTCTGACCAGCAGGCTTTAGGATTGGATACTTGGACCATACTGGGGGTCTTAGTTTAAACTCTTCTGGGGAGAGGGAGGGACAACAGGCTGCAGGGCTTTTCCCACTTGGCATGGGGACTGGTACTGGGCATCTGAGGGCACCCTGGAAGATGATGTGTGTGCGGAGTCGGGAGAGCACTGTAAGGAGTTCGCTTCTCCCCCAGAAACCCACAGGCAAACTTTCTCCACCAGCCTATAATTCCAGCCCACTTGTCAATAGGCGTGAGGCACGGAGCCAATTCTTCCTGCAGCCCATGAATCACAGCACTCGATTCTTTAGTACTAATAAAATGCAGTGTCTCTTGAAGTCCAGAGTGAATGAATCAGAAGTCCACCAATATCTTTAGGCCTCTCCCTTCTTTCTCCCTCTCTCTTGCTCTGACTCTTTATTCAGTCAGGGCTTGAAGTGCTGGTTAAAATGCTGTATGTGCCCTCTGGAGCCATAGGTCTCTTGGCAGGAGCTGTGACAGGCTCAAAAGAGCCCTGGTAGGTCCCAAGGCTGGGGGTTCTAGTCCTGTCAGTGGTACTTGGGGAAGGCTCTGCGATTTTCTGGCCCTGAGATAAAAAGACTCTTTCTGATGCTTCTGAAGTCTCCTCCAGCCAGACTCAGCAGGGGTTGGTTTTCTCTAATGCAGAGTGGGTAGGAGGACCCCATTTATCTGTAGGCCTCCCAAACAAAGTCCTTGCATTCCAGGACTTCACGATCTAGAGGGATGGACAGACCTGCAGCCAACTGTAATTCACAATTATAGTGACACAAGAATATTAACAGAAGCAAATTGTTAAGTTCCTGCTGTTGCTGTAAAAAATAACCACAAACTTGGTGGCTTAAAAATAGAAAAATAAAAAATATTTACTCTCTCACATCAGGAAGACATGTTCCCCTCAAACGCTCCGGGGGAAGATCCTTTCTCACCTCTTCAGCTTCTGATGGCTGCCAGCATTCCTTGGCTTGTGGCTGCATCATTCCTATCCCTGCCTTTGTCTTCAGGTGGCCTTCTCCTCACAGGTGCCCCTCCCATCCTGGGCACTGTATGCTCATGGTCCCTGAGAATCATGGAGGGCACCTGTGAGCAGGGCTGTGCTGTGCCCATTGTGCAGAGGAGATCAAGGCCCATCTCCCGTCCTGTGGGATGCTTAGCTGCAGTAGCATAGAGCCCTGAGGTGGCCACAGACTCTGGCTGAGGCTAAGCCAGGGCATTATATGCCTTGGAGGGCCTATTTGGGAGGGCATAACCTGAACGATCCCCCTCATTTTATAGGTAGGGAAACTGAGGCTCAGAAAGGGGGACAACATGGCCAAGATCCCACAGTGAGGAAATGGAAGAATGAGGATTGGATTCCAGAGCTTTCTGGGACTAGGATTCTCTCCACATGGCTCTCCTCCTGCCAGGGGCACAGGCCTTCTATGGTAATGAAAAATCACCCATATATTCCACGTGCTTACTCTGTGCCTGGAACCAGATTGAAAGGTCTAGAAGAGGTGACAGCTATGGCTCCAGGAGGGACTGCTCCCATGGGGAGGGCAGTCCCCAGCTGGGGAGCCCCAGTGGATGGCAGAATGCCCCATGCAGAGCCCTCACCACCCCCAGGGGAGAGGCCCATATGGGTTATCATAGCTGCCTCCTTGCAGGCTTCCCTACCTACCTCTGTCCTTGTCTCCCAACACTCGTTTTCAGCTCCAGTTCCTAGAACATAAGCCACCAGAAGGTGCTGTCTGCTGCATACCTTCCCAGGGCTCCCTGTGCCCACAGACCATGCTCTCTGCCCCTGGCTCCTTGGCTTCCTCGTGGCTGGTCTTCACCCTTGCCCTCTGTCTCAGGCCCTGCATCTGCTGTTCCCTGGGCCTAGACTGTTCCACATCGGCACATCTGTACAACTGTGGTGCTTATACCCTTTCTGCTGTGCCCCAGCTGTCACCTTCTCTATGCAGCCTTTCCTGGCCATCTTCTTAAACTGCTGTCCTGGTCACAGTACTTACTGTCCTCCCCACCCTTCTCTGCTTTATTCCCTGCTCGATAACACTTTTCACCTCTTGCCATATAACCTGTGTATTTATTATCTGCCTCCTCCAACTAGAATGTAAATTTTGTGGAGGCAGAAAGTCCTCTCTGTTGCGTTCACTGCTCGATATCCAGGAGTCCTGACACCTCGTAGGCACCTAGTGGAACCTCAGTGCATTGTCCACGAATGAGCACATTTGTGCAAATAATAATTTGGAGGGTTTTGTTTATCAAGAAGACATAGGAGAGTGGTTTGGAGATGGACGCGGGGTGAAGTAGACATTAGAACAAATTTCAGCTGTGTGGCCTTGGGCAAGAGGCTCAGCATGCTTGGTTTTCTCACCTGTGCAATGGGCATGCCAACTGCACCTGCCTCATGAGGAGGACACGAGGATGAGCAGGGCCATGCACAGAGGGCACTTAGTGCACAGAGGATAAGTAGGTGCTCAATCAACGACAGGTCTTATTACTGCTGTTGAATCAGAGATGCCTGCAATCTCAGCAAGGCTTTAGGGAGATTGCCTGATTTGTCTTCCTCTTGTAAGGGAGGAAATCAAGGCATATTCCCAGGCCCCGGGAGAGTCAGAGCTTTCCTTTTTCATCTAAGTCTGGGTCTCCAGGATGCTTATAGCTTCCAGGATGAAGTTGAAGCTCCCAACTGGGCCCCGCTTCAGGGGCAGAACTTAGCCCTGGCTGTGAAGAGCAACCATATCCTGGTCTAGGAAGGCAATTGAATTAGTCAGGATTCTTTAGAGAAACCAACCAGTAGGAGAATGAATATATGTATGTGTGTGTGTGTGCGTGTGTATGTATACCCACACACGCACACACAGAGAGATTTATATATATAATATATGAAAAGAAAAATATTTATATATGAAAAGATGTATATATAAAAATATAAAAGAGATTCATTATAAAGTTTTGACTCTCATGCTTCCTAGAGGCTGAGAAATCTCATGATCTGCTAACTATAAGCTGGAGACCAAAGCAAGCCAGTGGTGTGGTTTGAAGACCCAAGAGCTGATGGTATGGGTCCTATCAGAGTCTGAAGTCCTGGAAACCTCAAGTGTGAGGGCAGGAAAGATTGAAGTCCCAGCTTGAATAGTCAGGCATAGCTCCATCCTCCTGCCCCCTTTCTGTCCTATTTAGGTTTCCCATGGCCTGGGTGACGACCACCCACACTGGGGCAGGTGGTCTGCTTTACTCAGCCCACCAATTCAAACGGCAATCTCTGCAGAAATGTCCTTGAAGGCACACTCAGAAAAAATGCAGAACCACCTATTTGGGCAGCCCTTGGCCCAGTCAAGTTGAAAGACAATTAGCCAAGTCCAGCCAAGTGTTCTCTGAAGGACCCAAGCTCTAGATGGCAGGGTCTGGGTTGCAGGTGTCCAGAGAGGCCCTTGGGGACGAGTCAGGAAAGTGGAACCCTACCCAGGTATGTCAAATGAAGGGATTCAATAGGAGGAACTTGTCCCAAGGGTGGTGGGACAGCCTGAAGGGCAAATGGAAGAAAGTAAAGCTGACCAGACATGAACAATTACTAGAAGCGTCTGCCTTCCAACCCCAGGGCTGGGGTGCAGGGAAGATTTGGGGATGAAGTGTAGGGGAAGGGCAGTTCTATGGCTGCTTACCAGCTGTGTGACCTTGGGCAAGTCACTTTATTTCTTTGTACCTCCATTTTCCCATCTGTGAAATGGGGAAAACAGTAGAGCCTTATTCCTAGGGCTGTGTGAAGATTCAGTGAGTTGCTACATGTGCTTTAGTGGTGCATAGAAGAATCTATTATGGTTTCTACTCCACAGGTGAGAGTGAATGAGATCCTGTGTGGACAGCTCCCAGCAAAGCAGTAGCAGAGAGAGGACATAGCAATGGGTGGTCGCTATGTCACCACCGTTACTGTTGTTGGTGTTGTGGCTCAAGCTGGGGAAAGCTGTGTGGTACCGGTGAGTGTTTGTGAGGCCACACCTGGCTGAGCCTCAGACATGGTGGGACGTGGCCCTACCGGGAATCTGTGGCATCTCAGGAGGCTCTATAAGAACCTGTCAAGTGCACCCCTCCATGGGAGGGACACTCAGGTCTTGAAAGATGAGTCCTAATTCCACCCAGCCACTGGCACATCTGGACACTGACAGCTGGGGTTTGCTGTTGGGGCTGCTGTCATGATTTTGTCCTTGGGATACCTTAGCGCTTCAGGCCACTGGCAGCACTAGAGAGTTGGAGCCGGCTAGTGGCTGGTTAGAGGTTGTGTGCATTGACAGTATTTTACAGCTCGAGGGACCCGTAAAACCACACCCAGGAGGTCCCAAGTAGTCAGGTCAGGCTTTTCCGCCCTGTCCATGTCTTCCTGTTTACTGCTGCAGACTTCTGATTCTTTGAAAGCACACACGAGATAGGCCCCTCTGATGTTTTCTCCTTTCTGAGTTGGAAAACTGGACTCTTCCCCGCCCTGGTTCCTCCAGCCTCACAAGATCAGGCCCCTTGCCCTCTGGGGGACTTCAGTTTCTGCAGCTTTGTGCTTTGCCCCTTCCATTCCAGTGAAACCATCCTTGACTCTGTGCTGCAAAAATGCCGAGCTTACGTGGACCTCAGGGCTTTTGTATGTGCTCCTCTCACCCTGGAACCTCCTTCCTCCAGGCCTTCCCATGGCTACCTCCTCCTCCTCAAGCCTCCTCTCCTCAGAGAGGCCCCTGACATCACTCCCATTCCATCCCCTTGTTTTATTGAGGAATTTTCTTGTTTCTATGTTTACCGGTTTAGCATCCAACTCCCCCACTGGAGAGTGAATGGAGCCTGTTGTATTAATAGGCTGCTTCCGACATCTGGAACAATGGCCCCCATAGAAACAGTGCTCAGTAAATATTAATGACACGATTGAGTGCGTGCTTACAGATGAAGAACCAGAAGTTCAAAGATGGGACATGCCTTATACTCTGCTGGGCAGTGAGTGGGCAGCAGAGCTCAGAGGAGGAGACCGGCCCCTGACTTACCACACCCTGGGAGTTTCCAAAGCTCTGCCAGTCTCAGTGCAGCCCTGTTGGGGGTGGGGGTGCTGGGATTGGAGCAGTGAGGGTCTGACTCTGGGTTTCAGTGTTAAGCTCGCCCAGTGATAGACAATCAGCTTCAGAGGGCTGTGGCAGGGGTATGGCCCAGCCACAAGGAGAAGCTAGACAGACCCCAGCACTCTGGTGACCATGCTTTAGCTTCTGCCTTGGCCTGGCATAACTTGTCCACTACCTTTCAGCATGGAACTCTCACAGGCTCAGGTGGCAGGTGGCCATACTAGCTGAAGGCATACAGAGGGTTGGAGCCCAAACAGGTGAGCTATGGGAACCCCAGGCTGGCATGGCCACTGACAACATCCCCTGGAACCTGTACATTCCACAGCTAAAGGAACCCCCAGAGATCCTGTAGTCCATGGGTTTCCAAACTGTGGGGACCCCTGGAAGACAGAGGGGAGGGCTGTGGGCTCGGAATTGATTCAGCAAAAGGATCTCTATGTATACCTAGCCTGCATATTGGGCCACATAACATTCTATATTTGTATAGTGGGTGCTGTGGTTTTTATTTTTTGTTTTTAAATAAACCTTTATTTTGAGACAATTGTGGATTCGCATTCAGTTATAAGAAACAATACAGAGTAATACCACGTACCCTTTACCCAGTTTCCCCCAATGAAAACAACTTGCAGAAAATATAGTTACAACCTGGATATTGACACTGAGGCAACCAAGTCACAAAGCATTTCTGTCACCTCCCTCCTCAGATCTCTCGTGTTGCTCTGTTATAGCCCCACCTACCTGTCTTCTGCCCCCACCACCCCCTTAGCCGTCCTGGCAACCACGATTCTGTTTCCACAACTTTGTGGTTGTCACAGTGGCATACACATGGAATACAGCATGTAACTTTTTGGGTTCTGCTGTTTTGACTCAGCATAATTCTCTAGAGACTCGTCCAGGTTGTTCTGCGTATCAGTAGTTGTTCCTTACTATTGCTGAGTACTAGTCCATGATAAGGATGTGTCAACGTTTGTTTTTCCATTCACCTGTTGAGAGACAGCTGGGTGGTTTCCAGTTTTTGGCTGTTACCAATAAAACTGCTCTCAACATTCATGTACAGGTTTTTATGTGAACATAAGTCTTCATTTCTCTGGGATGAATGCCCGGGAGTGCGATTGCTGGGTTGTACGGTAGTGTTTACTTTTTAAGGAAACTGCCACCTGCTTTCCCCATTGTGCATTTCCACTGGCAATGTATGAGTGATCCAGTTTCTCCTCGTCCTCGCCAGCATTTGGCAGTGTGGATATTTTTTACTTTAGCCATTCTGATAGGTGACTGGTGATATCTCATTGTGGTTTTAATTTGCATTTTGGTAATAAAATGATCCTCTACTCTGTAGTTAAAAAAAATGTTTTAGGCTCGGCACCTGTAGTACAGTGGTTACGATGCCAGCCACATAAACTGAAGCTGGTGGGTTCGAACCCAGTCTGGGCCAGCTAAATGACAATGATGACGGCAACAACAACAAAAAAATAGTTGGGCATTGTGGCAGTTGCCTGTAGTCCCAGATACTTGGGAGGCTGAGGCAAGAGAATGGCTTAAACCCAACAGTTTGAGGTTGCTGGGAGCTGTGACGCCACGGCACTGTACAGAGGGTGACTTAGTGAGACTCTGTCTCAAAAAAAAAAATAAATGTTTTAGGAGGCGGAGGCAAGAGGACTATATGAGCCCAAGAGTTTGAGGTTTGTGAGCTCTAATGACACCGTGGCACTCTACCCAGGGTGACAAAGTGAGATTTTGTTTCAAAAAGAAAACAAAGGGCAGCACCTGTGTGGCTCAAG